>NC_133837.1:11563596-11761096 GCF_047830755.1 Zonotrichia albicollis | reverse complement strand
CCACCCCGGGCCTTTCCAGGCCCTTCAAACAGCCGAGATAACCGGACAGAAGGGCACAGCAGTGAAGGACAGGAAGGTGGAGATGGAAAACAAGGAGAGCAGAGAAGGATGGAGCCATCAGAGGGAAAAGCTCCCAGCAGCTCCAAATTTCCCCAGTGAGAGATGGAGCAGCAGGAAAGGGAGAAAAAGCGACATGAGACCCTTCCTCAGGAAAAAAATAGAAATGTTTCACTCCAAAACCCTGAAAATGCAAAGATTTTGCAGCAGAACTGTGAGGGAAAGAAGCAGAAAGTTTTTGTGAGACACCAGGGCTTGTTCTCCCCTCCACCCACAGGTATTTGGGGCTCGGAGCCTTCTGGGCCTCCCAGGCTTTTCTTCTTCTCTTGCTGACAGCCAGGAATTCAGAAAATACACAAGATGTCACATTAGTGAAGGTTTTGCTTTATCTTTTTGGCTGTGTTTCTGTTTCTTTTTTCGGCTGTTTCATCCAGAGCGGCCAGGGAGGGCAGCCAGGTGACAAAGGGAGCGAGACAAATGCCTTGGGTTGCTTATCAGCACCTCATAACTGAGCAATCTCCTTCTCACAGAAACATTTCAGGGCTGGGCACTTGGGCTGTGCAGGGAATTAAAGAAATTGCTGATTTTGCAGGATGAACTTCGAATGCAAAGTGCAGCCTGAGCATGTAGAAGAGAGAGAAGTTTGGATTTTTCTGAGAAGAAAACAGGAGGTAAAAAGCTCCTCAAGAATTCTCCGAATAGATTTACCTGTTGAGAGATTTTCCCTTTGAGATCTAGGTTGGGATTAATTATAATTTTCAACAGAGCAATGGCATTCAGATTTTTTCTCATTTTTAATGGCTACAATTACTGATTTTTTTAATGAATTACTCACAAATCCACAGGTCTGAGACCCCTGTGCATTGTCCTTGGCTCAGACCCACAGAAAACAATGGCTGCAATCCCGTACACGCTCTGGCACTCACTCAATATCCAGCACATTCGTTTATGCTAAATTTACTCCTGTTTTCGATATTTCCAGCGTGCCCTAACCCTCCTGACCTACAATCTGCTGTAAATCCCTTTTACTACTCCCTGACATGTGGCTTTATAAATCAGGAGGGGCTCTGAGGTGATCCTGGAGCCCAGCCCGGGGTTGGGGCTGCAATTAAAGGTCAGGATTCATGGTGGGCACACTTTGCACGTGGCTCAACCTCTGACCTTAACAGCAAAAGCAAACCCAGGCTCCTGCTCCCTTTATCACTTTAAAATGCATCAATTTTATCACTTTATTTCTCAGCTGAGTTACTCATTCCCCACCTTGGAGAGATCTGCCACCAGCACTGCTCTGAAATCCAGAGGTGCAGAGATCCAGCTGCTCCCCAAAGCCTTTCCCAGAGCAGGGAGAAGCCCCAAACATTTTCCTGCCCCATTTTGGAAAGCTCAGATATTTTGCTGTAACAGGAGCAGAGCTGTGGCCCTCAGTGACAGTTTTGTATGGAAATGCTCGGCCAAATATCCTGGGGATTTGGGGTGAAATGGGAGAATTCAGTGCTGGGATCAGTGGAAAGGTCCCTGTCAGCCGCCCTGGAGTTTATCCTGGTGACATTTTTGGGTGTCATCCTGGGTTTCTTCCTTCTTCTTCATGGGTTTGGGTGGCATTTTGTAATTGGGCATAAAATCCAGATTGAGGTCTTTTGGGATCAGTTATTGGGTTAAAAGGGAAAATAATCCAGGTGTCAGTTCCAGTGAAATTATCAGAACAGGTGAGACCAAAGATGTTCCATCACCTGCAGAACAGAAATTAAAAGGGAAAAAAAAGAATTATTGCAAATATCCATTGTGATATGTTGATATGGCCCCTGTAAATATTAGGAATAGGAAATATTAAATATTTAATAATAATAATAGGAATAATAAGAATAGGAATGATAATGAGAAGGAGAAGGAGAAGAAGAAGAAGAAGCAGAATAAATAATAATAGGAAATATTTTGTTAATTAAAGCATTTTGAAGAAAAAAATTTATTTGAATTTCCATTCTAGGAGGTTTTCCCAGTTCTGATGAACTGTCCAGCACTTTGGACATCAGTGCTCTGGGACGGGGATGCAGAGGCACAATCCCAGTGTCCAGTGGCTCCAGACCATTCCCAAAATTGCTGAAATGTATGAAAAAAATTACTTAACACAGTCAAAATCAACAGGGAGTGAAGGGATGGCAGGTTGGAAGAAGAAAAACTTTGATTTGCAGCCTTTGACCCTAAAATTATCCTTATTATAAAATTATATATTATATATATAATAGATTATGCATTCTTATTATAAAGTTATTCTTGTTCACTCTCCATAGGCAAGGAGGGTGAAATTTCACCTTTTCCCTGAAGAAATCCAAGGGCAATGTCCTCTGGAAGTTGGTTTGAATGGTGGGATCAGCTCCCGTGGGGATTTCTGGGGTTTGTGGAGGCACCTGGAGCAGGGAATGGAGCAGGGGTGGCAGTTCCAAGAAAAGAGCCTGGAAACAAAGAGGGGAAGCAGAAATGCAGAGCCCTGACAGTGCCTTGGACTGGGGCTGGGAAGTCATCCATAACCCCGGCCTTCCCAGGAGCCATTGTTTGAGTCCTGGCAGGGCTTGTGCTGTGCTTTCCATGGAAAAATCCCCAAATTCGTCAAATTATTAATATTACAAAATATGTATTATTGTTGTTATTGTTATTGTTATTATTAATGTTATTATTGTGTAATTACTGATGTTTTGTTTTATTTTATTTTATTTTATTTTATTTTATTTTATTTTATTTTATTTTATTTTATTTTTATTATTTCCTAATATTATTACTAGGAAATATTTAATATTTCATTAGCCCCAGTCCAGTGCCTTGGAGTGGGGCTAATAAAATATTCAACATTCATTGGACTATTATAATATTAAATACTATAATATTTAATTATATTATAATATTAACTGCTAAAATATTATGTATTATATATTATATATGTAATATATTATATATTATATATTATATATTATATATTATATATTATATATTATATATTATATATTATATCTTATATACTATTAAATATTACTTGGACTATTTAGCCCCAGTGCAGTGCCTTGGACTGGGGCTGGGAAGTCATCCATAACCCATCCATTTTATTTTTATTCTATTCTATTCTATTCTATTCTATTCTATTCTATTCTATTCTATTCTATTCTATTCTATTCTATTCTATTCTATTTTCATTATTTCCCAACATTATTATTAGGAAATATTCAATATTTCCCATTCCTAGTGGGTGCTTGGATTCAATTATTCCTCATTAATTCCTGCAGTGCCAAGGGGACAAAGATCCCACAGCTGGCAGCTCATGGTCCTCAAGCTCTCCGTACAAATCTCCATTCCTGCAGGGAATTTGGGAAGGTTTTTATTCCCCAAAGCCCAGGTTCATATCGAGACAAATCCCCGAAAGTGGAAATGCAGGCAGCTCCTGGGGAAGGCATTTCTCAGGAATGCTGCCAACCTGTATCTACCGGCCCTGGCTGAGCAGGGGAATCCTTGACAGGCACTGGGAGGGTGTTTTAATTAACATTTCAAGAAAAGCAAGGGGAAGAATGATTCTTCATCTTCTCAGAGGTCAGGAGGTGCTCAGACATCAGAGAATTGGATGGAGGGCAAGAGCCTGAAGAGACAGAGAGCTGTCACAGCTCTTGGGCAGCACAGCCCCTCAGAGCAGTTATTTTCTTTTTCTTTCTGTTCTCAGGTGAAATGGAGCCATCAGAGAATGAATTTCCTGCTCAGACACGCTCCAGAGAAAAGGCAGAGCTGGAGGGAATTGCTGCTCTTCAGAGGGTCCCTGCTGCCCTGGGCCAAAGTGATTAAAATAAAGAGTTGTGTGATTATTTCATAACTCGTAATGGCATTAAATCCCCCACAAATGGATGTGATCCCTTTTTATGGAGACACCGAAAAGTGGGAAAGGCTGACCAGATTATTCTGTGCCAGGCACAGTGCAGGGCACCTCCCATCTGCTGGCACAGAAGAGATAAAAGATGAAATGTGCAACAGGAAAAGCTTTGCAACTCCGGTTCTTGTCCTTCCCCATCAGCCATGCTGGGCTCACTCAGGGCTCCCCACTGCACCTCAAAACTGCTCAACCCAGCTTTTGTTGGAGCTGGGACCCCCACATCCAGCTGGGTTTGTGTGGAGGAGCTGGTTTTACCACTGGGAATCTCATTTATCTGACTGAACTGACCTCAAAGCCTGCACATCAAGAAATGGCCACTTTTTACTGCGCACAAAAAATGACTCACACCAAAATCTGAGCATGGCTGCAAATACAACATCCCCCAAAAGTGCTCCTATTAATGGGGTGTGCCAAAACAAACAGCAGCAAAAAAATGTGAAAAACAAAAAGTCAATTTATATTAAAAAAAAATAAAACCTCCTTTCATGCTGTTACAGTGATAAAAAAAAGGCATCATGAAGCTTTCTCAAATTTTAAAATCATTTTAGTCAAGCTTACATTGGATGTAAGGTGGGAATAATAATGAGGCAATGCTATTAAGTGGGAATGTGGTTGTGGGAGATGCTGGGAGCTGACTGATGAGCCCACTGGAAGGCAAAATCGAACCCAGCTCCCAAACTCTCACAGAGAAACCTGCACACCTACAGGAAGGAATTTTTAGGAAGCCGAAGATGTGACAAGAGACTTTCGACAGCTCAAATGCTCTTTCAAGTGCTGAAAATAGCAAATTTCCCCCATCTCTTTCCCCATCCGAGGCAGGGTGGGGAGGGTTCTCAGCTCCAATGTGAAGTTTGCTGCTGCCTGTGGCTGGAGGTGACACAAAGGTTGCAGGACAGGAATAGAGTGGGATTAGCTGAGCTCTAATCCCACCGGTGCCGTGGTGGCTTCACCTACGGAGAGCCTCGCACTGCTCCAGGGAAACGTTTTAAACCTGGCTCCCAAGCCTCACTGATCCCCTTCTATCTCCTTTTCTACCTCACACCAGCATCAGGAACTCTTTTAGCTGTTCCATTTAGGCTGCCCAAAACAGGGCTGAGGAGTGTGACAGTGGTCACAGGGGTTTTTAGGATGAGGGAAGAGATGTAGATCTGACTTTATGTTTCAGAATTCTTGATTTATTATTTTATTATATATTTATTACATTATAACTATACTAAAAGAATAGAAGGAAAAGCTTCATCTCAGAAGGCTGGCTAAGCTAAGAATAGAAAAGAAAGAATGACAACAAAGGCAGAGCTGGCTCGGACAGAGAGAAAGAGCCAGCTCTGCCATGACTGGTCACTAGATCTAAACATCCACACGAGACCAATCACAGATCCACCTGTTGCATTCCACAGCAGCAGATAACCATTGCTTATATTTTGTTCTTAGAGCTTCTCAGCTTCTCAAGAAGAAAAAATCTTAAGATTTTCATAAAAAATATCTGCGATGGAGGAGGGATCCGGGAGGGGAGCGAGCCCCAGGCTGAGCGTGGAGCTCGTGCTCGGATCCTGCTGAATCCCAGCGCTTGGATGGGGACAAGTGGTGCTGGAAACATCCCAAAATGCCAGCAGAACAGCAGTGTTGGCCCATCAGAATATAAATGATTCCCACCTCTGCATTGCCTCGTGGGTTTGTAGTTAATAAATTCAGGTTTCACAGAGCCCAGGGAGGGAGAGGATCTGCGGAAGCACCAAATATTCCAGTAAATTGCAGAAGGGAAGCAGTGCCATTCCCACGGAAAAACAACCGGGAGCTGCGAGCTGCCTGCCTGGTGGGTGGCCAGGGCAGCACTGATTCCATGACCCACAGGCTCCTGGAAAACCAGAATCCTCAGGATTTAACTGCAGGATTTAACTGCACGGCTCTCCAGAGCACGAAACAATCGGGCAGGGTGGAGGCGGCCCCAGAGCAGCATAAATCTTTCTTCCCTCTGCTCGAATCTCACGCTGATAGCAGAGTTTTCTTATCAGCCTCTGATGGCAAGGAACGAGGATCTAGATAAAGTTGTTTATTCCAGTCAGGTATTGGCATGATGTGAGAAAACACACTGGGAGACCAGATGTTCCCGAGCTGGCCACCGCAGGCGTTTGCTCGCGAGCAGGAAAAACGATTTTTCCTCCTTTTCCCTGGCCTTGCTTGGCCTGTTGTTATTTCCTACGAGCACCTCGGTGTTTTCCTCCATCAGCTGGAGCTGAGCCCGGGTCCTCCCCTCCTGCTGCATCTGTTTCCAAAGCAGTTTTTGAGAGCTCTCCACACAAAAGTGAAAAATCCTCCTTGGGATGCAGGGAAATGCTAGGCTGGGGATGATGAAGGGAATTTAGGAATGTTCTTGGTGATCCCTTTGGATAACCTTACAGAGGAAGGTGTTGAGGTAAATTTATCTCCTGAACATGAGGGAATCACCTGGATTTTGCAAATCCCTGGACACCCGAGCAGTGGGAATGGACAATGAAGTTTCTTTAGGTTTGAGAGGAGCTGGCAGCACGGGGTGGGAATTTTTTGGTCTCTCCCCAGATTCATCTTTTCCTTGGGAGATTCACTGGCAAAACAGGACAGATTTTATGGGTGACTTTGTTCTTTCCGGGTTTGTTTGAGGAGGTTGGTTTTCTCCCAGTTCATAAGATTTCAAGAGCAAAAACCCAATGTGAAGTGTTCTTTGATTTTGATTAAATGTTGACTCTATTAATTAAAAAAAGAACGAGCAGAGCTGCACGGCCTCATCTGTCTGCAAAGTGTTTGTAGTCTCCAAACATAACAGGAGATAATCAAATGTCTACATAATCATCTCTTTTAACCCTTGGAAGAGGAATTTTTTCCAGCCTGGAAAAAGTTTTCCAACCTGGAATTTTTTCCCTGTACCTGAAGCAATCAGCAATGGCAGGACTCGGCAGAGAGGAACAAAAATAAAAGCTGTTGGAAAGCCCTTCATTAACCAATCTGAAATGAAAGCGTTCAATCTTAATCCTGTCACCAGGGCTCCCTAATTAAGGGAACGAGCAGATTTATGAGGTTTCTATTTTTACCGCGCTCGGTGCCGCGGAAGTGACGCCAGGGCTGGCCGGAGCCAACGGGAATTGTGTTCAGATTATCCCAGGAGAACTCCCCTGTCCTGCAGCTCCCACAGCACCTCCCCAGCTTCCAGCAGCAAACCTCGGGCAGGGCTCCAAGGGATTCACACCAGCTCCAGCTGCAGCTTTGTTTTCCTTTTGTGTTTCACCTTTCCGCGTCCTTTCGTGAAATCGCGATCTTCTGCAGGCCCTGGGCAAGGCACTGGGGAGAAACTTCTTCCTGGTCAGGCTGGAACAAGTTTTAGAGGTTCCTATGAAGTCATCAGACATGGAACAAGTTTTAGAGGTTCCTATGAAGTCATCAGACATTGCTCACGTTTGCAGTGGTGACAGAAATTGGACAAACGGGATCAGGAAGGAAAGGATGGGAGCGCTGTGCCACCTGTAAATGGATGAAAAGTGAATTTAGACGACAACAGGCAGGGAATTTGGAGGAGAGCTGTCCCTTCTTGCCCTTTGGCAATGTTGGCACCACTTCTGTGTCTACCCCAGCATTTTTTGGAGAAAAATACAGTGGTGACAGAAATTGGACAAACGGGATCAGGAAGGAAAGGATGGGAGCGCTGTGCCGCCTGTAAATGGATGAAAAGTGAATTTAGACGACAACAGGCAGGGAATTTGGAGGAGAGCTGTCCCTTCTTGCCTTTTGGCAATGCTGGCACCACTTCTGTGTCTACCCCAGCATTTTTTGGAGAAACTTCCTCACAAACAACTTGTTGGGACAAAGAGGGACCTTCCATGAAACAGCCTCAGCCCCTTCCTTCCCCCTCTGTTGGGAGTTGTCTTCAGTGATGCTGCTGGGGGAAAAGAGGAGATGGGAAAAGTCCAAATTTCAAATTCAATTCCTCCAGCAAGTGACAATCTTCGATTCAAAAGGCAAAGAATCACTCCAAAAATCACCCCAAAAATCATACAAATCCAAACCCAATGAAGGAAACCATCAATCCAGTTTGCAGAAGACAAAAATCCAAGCTCTGAGTGCTTTCAGGATTTTGTTCTTACCGTGTATTGATGGAAAGCTTTTAGCTTTACCCCTATATTTAGCTTTGCAATAAATGTTCTGCATCCCCACGCTGCCATCACTGCTCATTTAAAAGCTTAAATAGCTGAATTTATGACAGGTTTTCTTTCTGATGCCACTGTTTTCATGCTCATGAATTATAGATCCAGCTCTAGAGAGAGTGCTGGTGTCACAGTAAAACTGATCACTCATCTTTATGGAGAGGAAAAATAAAATAGGAAGAGGCTCTGTGACAATGGATAAATTTATTGGTGAGGGGGGAAAAGAGTCTTTTGTGGAATCTGTCAGGTTTTGCCTTTTTCATTATGAGGGGAGGAGCAGGAATTTGATTTCTGCCAGCAGAAAAGAGCAGGATAAATGAATCCCTGTCCCAGGCCAGATCCCCAATTCCCTTTTCCAGCAATGACCCCTCACTTCACTTTAATTTATCAGGACCTCTCCCAAACCAAGCATTTCTTTGTGGATTCTGACCTGGCCGCTCTCCACAGCCAGAATTCCACATTTTCCTGCTGCTGAGCAGCATTTCCCTGCTGTGGCTCCTCTCCTCCTTCCAGGGGACTCTGCTAGCAAGGAATTCCTCTCCTGGAATTCCTTCCCTCCTCCCATCAGCTGTGCTGGGAGAAGTGGGCAGATTTTTGCAGATTTTTGCACGTCGAGTCTCACACCATGTTGAGGAAGAATAAAATATTGAAGTTATTTTTTGCTGCAAAGTTTGGAGAAGAAAAACGCTGTCAGCTGTCTAGAGGTTGTCTTGTGCCTCGTTCTCTGCACTTCCACAAGTTGGTTTTTTTCTCTTCAAAATGAAATTTGTGAATGGCACGGGGGGTTTGCTGTGCTGAATGTGTTTGTGCTTCCTCATTTTCTCCTTTAACACAAGGAATTTTGCCAAATTCTGCTTTTTGCCTTCTCCATCTCTTCCAAATCCCCCATCCCACATTAACTGACAGCCTTTCATGTCCCCACTCTGGCAATTCCTCCTTCATTCCAGGAGGGAGGAATGCACAGGCCAGATAGTCCAGCATAGCTTTGCAAAGACTTTAAGCTGCTTTTCCTCTCGTCAAACCAGCCCAAAATAAATGTATTCCACACCTATAGCCTGAAAAATTTTTACAAGGCAAGACTCTCATGGAGAAATATAAATCTCAGTGGGGAGAAGAATGCAAGGCAATAAAGTTGTGTATACAGCTGAGGGCAGAGGGATGAAGGGATGAGCTATTTTCTAGTTGTTTCCTCACCCAAAAACCATCCTCTTCATCAAAGCCTGAGCAACTTCCAGGAACAGAGTTTATCCCAGTGCTCCTGATAGAAGGAGTTTTGCCAGCCTGACCTTCTCCCTAAATCCACTCAGCATGGCCTGGAAAGTTTTGATTTTTTTTTTTTCTTGCTGTTTCATTCTGTTCTGTCACTTTTAGGGCAAGAGAATTGTCCCCACTGAACAATCAAAAAATTGCAATGAGGAGAGGGAATGAAAGCAGCTGGAGAATTAAAATATTAAAAAAATTAGGGCCACTTAAGGCTCAGAAAACAAAGCTTGGGCATTTCTCAAGTGCATCAATGAAAGCAGAAAGAAAGCAGATTTCTGATATTTTAAAGGTAAAAATTAACAAAATATTGTAGATTAATTTAAAACTTTTAGGCTGTTTTTGCAAGTTATCAAAAGAATGGCAAAAGGGAAGAGAGGCGGTGTTCCAAATTTCTCGTGAGAAGCAAAACCTTGGTTATTTGCTGCCTTTAGAGCTGGACCTCTGAGTAATATCAATCATTTATTGCTGATATGTGCACCGTCAGATATGCCTGTGGCTGACTAAGGTGAGGGAGTGCAAACCAGACAGAGCGGAGATATTCAGGATTATTTTCAGCAAAGAAAATTGAAACACAGCTCCCACTCTGACAGGCACTTGCACGGGTTTGGAGATGACTGTGTGGAAATCTGTCCCCTCTTAAGGAAGCAATAAAATTCCACTGCTGATGATTAGCACATCATTAACATGCCCTGGCTCTCAGCAGACTCTGCTCAGCACTCTTGGTGCACACCTCGTTCCCTCCTGCCTCCCAAAATTCCAGTTTCCATCAGAGCAGGTGATTTCCCTCCTGTCAGACGGGAGTTGTGTTTAACTGACTCAGCTCTCTGCCTTTGGTGGGAGGGTGTGGCTGAAATTCCACGGTTTTGTTGGATAATCTGTTGGGGAAGATGAAACAGGAAAGCCTTATGAATATGATTGTCACTCATTTCAATCTCACAGTTTCCATATTCTCAAAATCTTTTGAGAATAAAGATTTGGAGAATATGGAAGCTATAAGCGAGATTGAAATGAAAGCAAGCTTTGAGATCCCTCAGTTACTGAACAACTGGAAAACAATGGTGTGGCTGCTGAAGGTGATCCCCTTTTGATGGAACAACACCCTCTGCTTGCAGACAGGCCCAAGGGTCAGAGCAGACCCTACAGCTTGGCAGGAGGGGTCTAAAGAGGAGTTTTTAGGGTTTAAAATGTAACACAGTATGGTAATGTAATGATTCTTATAGGCTGTGTGTAAATGCTGTAGGATTTGTATCTTGTACTAGATTGGTTAGTGAGAATTAGAATATTCAGCACAGAAGAAGATTTATTGTATTGTAATGGGAACCTCACTCTCTTACACTTTTACTCTCTTACCCTTTTATTCTCTCTCTCTCTCTCTCTCTGGCCTTGGGCACCTCCAGGGATCCAGGGGCAGCCACAGCTGAGAATTCCATCCCATCCCCTCCTCACCCTTACAGGGCAGAATTCCTCCCCAAAATCCCATCTAACTCTGCCCTCTGTCAGTTTGAATCCATTCTCTGTGTCCTGTCCCTCCATTCCTTGTAAAGTCTCTCTCCACTTTTCCTGTGGCTCCTTCAGGCCCTGCAAGGCCTCACTGAGGTCACCCCAAAGCTTCTCCTCTCCAGAATGAGCAATCCCATCTCTCCCAGCCTTCCTCCATCTCTGATCATCCTGGTGCCTCCTCTGGGCCTGTTCCAGCACCTCCACACGCCTCCCATGCTGGGACAGAATGCTGAGCCCCAGGTGGGGTCCCAGAACGAGCTCCAACCCATTCTTGTGGCCGTGCTCATCAAATGCCTGGGATTAACTCCCCAAAGGCAGCACCAGCCTGTCCCTCTGTCCCTCTGTCTCCCTGCTGACTCCTTGGCCCTGGAGATTTCCTCTGGCACGTGTGGTATGCTTTGTTCTGAGGAGCACCTCTAATCCCAGCTTTGCTGCCTCACTCCTGGGGCGGCTCTGAAAGGCCCCACTGATGTGGAAGAGAATGAAGGCACAGCTTGGCACACAGACCCAAGGAAGGCTCCTGCTGCAGGAATGTGCTGGCACAGGGCCACCAGACACAGCCTGAATTCACAAGAATGGGCAGAAATGGCCAATGGTTGTCCCCTGGAAGAGCCCAGGAATGCCACCAGGAGATGCCTGTTACATATCGAGGTGTTTCATGTGTGAATCTGCACAAATCTTTGCTCTGGGCAGACAATTGGTATGAAACAGGGTTTTGCTGTTCCTTTTTCCTCCCCATCCCTGCTAAAGCCTCTCAAGCCCCACATTTTGGCTGATATTTATCCATGCCTGCATTGGATTTTGTGGCATCATCTTTGTTCTTGTCTTTTTTCCCAACTTTTGATGTATCCCATCAAACAGAGGTGAAATCCCCAGTTAATTCTGTGATCCCCAATAGTGACTGTCCCAAAGTTTTATGAGTAAAACCCTGTTGTATTTGTGGGGTGCCCCATGGCAGGGAGGAATGATGAATCTGACTCCATGTTCTTAGAAGAATGAATTTATGTATTTATTAAATAATTTATTTATTTATTCATCTTTCATTCATTCATTTATTAATTTGTTTGTTTGTTTATTTATTATTTCATTATACTAAATTATATTAAAGAATGCTATACTAAACTATACTAAAGAACACAGAAAGGATACTTAAGAAGGCTAAAAAGATAATAATGAAAACTCCTGACTCTCTCCAGAGTCCTGGCGCAGCTTGGCCACAATTGGTCAATAAATCAAAATAATTCACATGAATCCAATGAAACAATCACCTGTGGATAAACAATCTCCAAACACATTCCAAAGCAGCACAACACAGGAGAAGCAAATGAGATAAGAATTGTTTTCCTTTTTCTCTGAGGCTTCTCAGCTTCCCAGGAGAAGAATCCTGGGCAAAGGGATTTTTCCAGAAAATAGAATTGTGACAAAACCCCACTAAAATGATCTATTTCCAAGTTTATGGATGTAACACAGGCAGAGTTAATGCTGGGTGCAGCCTGATAGAAAATGCCACAACAAGTCAGAAAATAAAACTCAGTGTCTCTGCCCTCTGCATTGCACATCCCAAAGAGTCCAACTTCCAGCAGATTTTCCTTCATTTTTTCCAGAACCCGCTGGATACTTTTTAAATTTGTTTTCTTAAAATATTCAAAATAATAAATCCCTCTTCAGATGCAGGAAGGATAAAGCTTCAGCAGAGCAGAGCTGAGACCGTTTATCCTCAATATCCCAGTCCAGGGCCCGGCTCTTTTTTTGGGATCCGCAAATTTGCTGCTGCTTTGTGTTCTCTCTGTGGGAACTCACGGGCTCCGAGTCAATGGAGCTGCAGAGGAACTTTACGAGCTCCTGGGGAGCCTGAAATGCTTTTGTGTCTGGGATCAAACCCCTCTCCTCTGTCAGCAAACGCTGAAATTGCTGGAGACGATTCCAGCAGAATTGGAATTGTCAGTTGGGATTGAATTCCACGCAGAGCAGGGGATGGAATCCCACCTGCAGGCAGAGCTTTTCTGGACTTTTGGAAACTGGAATATGTGGAATTTAGAGAAGGTTGATGTTGGAGTCTTGGATGCCTTAAATTTTTTGGGTTGTGGTCATTTCCTAAATTAAATTTGGTGACCCAGACCAAGGCTCACCCACCCAGAGCCCTTTTCCAGAGGGATCCCATCCCAGGGAGTGCTGGACAGATCCAGGTGCTCCTTGTGGTCCATTCACTGCCCCCAGGAATTTTTGGGTCAGGTGCCTGCCAGAACCACTGCCAATATTGATTTATTTTCAAAAAAATTGATTTTTTAAAATTAATTTTCATTTTAATTGATTCATTTGAATTAAATTTCTTATTTTAAATAAATGCAGAGTTGTTTATCCACAACCAGTGAAGAGGAGCACCAGGAGGATTTAGAAGGTAAATTTGGCTGTTCAGGAGGTGTTTTAATTGTTTTTTTTAATTTAAAAATTTAATTTAATTTAATTTAGTGTTTTAATTGCTGGGCTTTAATTCCCTCTTCAGCTCCTTCAAGGGGTGGCAGAGAAACAGAGCTGGACCCTCTGTTCTAAAAGAGAACAGGTTGGAGCAAGGGAAATTCCAGTTAGATCCAGGAAAAATTCACCATGAGGATGTGAAACTTCATTGGTAAAGATATTAAAATTCAATCAGCTGAGGCTCTGAGCATCGTGGGCTGGCTTTGAAGCCCCCTCTGCTTTTTGCTCCTTTGGAACCAAAATTGTGCTTTCACCTGATGGATCCACACCACGAGCTGGGAATTTACAGAGCCAAAACCTTCCTGTATCCACAATTCTTTCTCCAGAGGAGCCATCCCAAGTGCCATGACAGCTTCAAAAATTGCATTTTATTCAGAATCAGTCTCTGCAGCCTGAAGGAATGTACTGCCCACATTATTACTGATCTCTCCTATAATTTCAGTCCCTGCTGGCCCCATTTAATTGAACAATTCTGGGGTCACCAGAACTGTCAGCAATACTTCCCTGGAATTGTTCCCTGTACATTTTATTCATGGAGCAGGGTCCCATCCCTGTCCCTCCTCACCCCTGGGTTAAGCAGATGACATTTATTAGATGTAATTTAATAATTTCCACATTTGTTTCATTCTCATTGTTGTACCTGCAGGTGCACAAAGAGTCGTCAAAACACTTTTTTTTTTTTAATTTAATCAATGAAAACAGAGAACCAAGGTCACGTTCCCTCATGTGACTACAAATTCATTCATTGTTTTGGAGGGCATGGAAAGATGTGACAGGAAAAACATTTTTAATCAGCAGCTCCCGTAAAAAAGTTCCATAGGGGCTGATCTTATCTATTCTCTGTTATCCTAAATAACCAAACAAATAATTTCTGTCTGAGTTTCAGCAGCAGCTCTGTCACATTTCACCAAACTGCTGAGGGATTCTGAAGCACTGGAGATGTCTCTGTCAAAATATTTGGTTTAGAGTTGTATAGAAAAGTGGGAAGTGATGAGGGTGAGGCTCTGTGTGGGTTTGGCAGCCATAGTGTGGCAGGAAAAACTGGGAAAAGTGCAAACCCTGCTCGAGCCAGGTCCTGAGGCATCCTTTGGTTCAAACCAAAGAATGAGCCAACAGGGCAATTGAAAATTCAATTTTAAATGGAAATGGGGCTGCTGGAGGGATCCATGAGCAAGGGCAGAACTCCCCAAGCTCAGGGCAGGGATGGTGCCAGGGACGCCTTGAGAAGGCTGAGCTGGAGCAGAGGCTGGGCAGAGTTACAGAATAAAGCAGGGATTTATTCAAAGCATCTCCTCCATGGATCCACCTTGGGCAGCACAAGAGCCCAGCCAGGGCTGCACCCAAGATGAACCAAAATGGCCCCAAATGGAACCCAAAATGTTCATAAAATGAACCCAAGATGAACCAAAATGGCCCCAAAATGCACGGCCGGGCACGGGGTCTCTCCCTGGGATCAGTTCTGCTCCATTTGCACCTTGCAGTTCATTGTCCCATTCCAGCTTCAGCCCATCCAGTCCCACCCTGCTTGTTTTTCTCTCTCCAGCCCACGGGGTTTGTGCTCCTGGGCTGAGATTTGGATCATTTGTCCTTGGTGCCCAGCTGGAGCAGGAATTGTTTTGTCTCCCTGCTCTGTGCACAGAGCTCAGCATCCCCTGGTGTGAGCCCAGCCCCACTCACTAAAGCAGCACGGAACCTGAAACATAGAAAAGCATTAAAAAATATAATGTAAATATAAAAATAAAAAACCTGAGCCATCACCAGGAGGACCAGATCCCCTTTCATGGTGACTTCCAGCAGGTGCCTAACCCATCTGAAGGGATGACATTCCTCAGGTTTTGGTATAAAATCCCAAAAAACCCCATTTAAACTTCATCCCAACCTCACACCCTGTCTGCAGCTTTTCCAGAGTCCCTGTGTGAGAGGAGCTTCTGCTCCACAGCTGAAGAGCAGAGAGGGAAGGGCTGGAGCTCCACAAGCTCCCAGCAGGCTCCCGAGGCACCACCAGGGACGGCTCTCAGAGGGACAGCCAGCTTTCTTCTCCTCCTTCCTCTGCTTCAGTTCTCCTTCTGCGTGCTGGATGCTGAGCCCTCGGCAGTCACATCTTTCAGATGCTTCCATGGGCCTTGAACATTTATTTTTAAGCCAAATTCAAGTGGCTGCTCCGTGCCTTGCCCCAGCTCACCCAGGGTGTCTGTGGCAGAGCCAGCAGCTGAGCCCAGACCTTCAAAACCCCAGGCCAGGCTTAACCACAAGGCCATTCTTCCTCTCACAAAGATGATCCCCATCCCATAGGAAAAATATTCTAAAAAAAAAAAAAATCCTATAAAAATACTTAAACCTGAACAAATATGTAATAATTGCTATTCAGGATCCATGCAGGGGCTAATGAAAGCCATACTCCAGAACCTTAATTTAAAACAAGCCCAATATTATTTTTAGGGTTTTGGATGGGGATTTATTGCTTCTATCAGCAGCATGTTTGGCACCCAGTGCCACACAAAACTCTGCTGTTTCATCAAAGCCCTGGCAAAAAAAACCCAAAACTCTGATTTCTGGACAGCTGCTTCATTTCCTTGATTAAAAATCCCTGCTGGTGTTGCTGCTGTCCCCTTGGAAAACAGGGGGGCTGTGACACCCAGAGTGGAAGGCCTGTCCTTGCTGCTTTGAGCTCCCAGGCACAGTTTGGGATTAAAAAGCTTTAATTCCGGAGATAGGAGTTATGTAATGAAGCAGAATTTCAGTCCCCAGGGCTGCAGGGGCCTGACCTTCCAGTGCTGCACCCAGAGGCCCAACCTGAGCGAACTCCTCCCTTTCCTCAGGGAGGATTTCACTTTGGGTTTGTGAGGTGTGTGAGGATTTCACTTTGCCTCTTGGTTTGTGAGGTGTGTGAGGATTTTTGTTTCTCTCTGTCTTTGTGAGGTGTGAGAGGATTTTTGTTTCTCTCTGTCTTTGTGAGGTGTGTGAGGATTTCCCTTTCTCTCTGTCTTTGTGAGGTGTATGAGGATTTCCCTTTCTCTCTGGGCCTGTGAGGTGTGTGAGGATTTCCCTTTCTCTCTGGCTTTGTGAGGTGTGTGAGGATTTCCCTTTCTCTCTGGGTCTGTGAGGTGTGTGAGGGTTTCCCTTTCTCTCTTGGTTTTTGAGGTGTGTGAGGATTTCCCTTTCTCTCTGTCTTTGTGAGGTGTATGAGGATTTCCCTTTCTCTCTGGCTTTGTGAGGTGTGTGAGGATTTCCCTTTCTCTCTGGGTCTGTGAGGTGTGTGAGGGTTTCCCTTTCTCTCTTGGTTTTTGAGGTGTGTGAGGTTTTCCCTTTCTCTCTGCCTTTGTGAGGTGTATGAGGATTTCACTTTCTCTCTGGCTTTGTGACATGTGCAGGAGCTGAGTCAGCCTGGGGGTGTTGTTTTCACACGTGAGACAGTAAATGGTGTTCTCTCCAGAGGAACTGAAAATAAAGGCACGTGGCAACACTGCTCATCTGATTTATTTTATTTTCCTTTTTTCACCCCCTCTTTTTTTATATTGTTTCTGCTTCTCTAATTCCAGGATCCAGGAGAGGAACTAACCACAATAATACCGGGGTATTTTTTACAAGGTTTTAACTTAATTTTGGTCGGGGACAAGAAACTCAAGTGTTTCTGGTAAACAAGAACAATGCAGGCTCTGTGAACTGAACTCAAAGTTCTGAAGAGCTGCAAAGCATCATTTTGTCCTTGCATCCTCAAACCTCCTTCTTTACAGAAAAGGGTTAAAAGCAGCAAAAGAAAACAATGAAGGCATCAAAATAGCTCAGGCCAAGGGCAAAGCCACATTTTTCTGGTGTTTTTACCCCATGTCTCAGCACCTGCCAGCCCAGTGTCTCCTTTCTCATTACCCCAGCAATAACAAACCCTCAATCTCTGCCCTGGCCCCAAGCCTTGCAGCAGATGTGGTGGGAGGCTTTGTGAAAATAAACAGTGAATAAACAGCCATGGCAAAGGCCAGGCTGGGCAGGGGGGAGCAGAACCTGGCTTTGTCCTGCCCTGAAAATGGCAATTCCTCTGGAGCTTTGATGCTCTGTATTTCACACTGGGAGTGCAAGCCACCTGAACTTCCCCTGTCTCCCCTCTTAGAGAGCTCTTCAGCCTCTTGCAGACTGCAGAATCCAGACTGGGAGAGAAATTCTGAATAGAAATTAAGAATTCGAGAGCTTTTGGGACAAAAAACAAACAAACAAACAAACCCAAACAAACAAAAAAAAAGACAAAAAAAAAGCAAACAAAAAAAACCCCTATAAAACTCTTTTGCTGCTGGATTAATGCAATGTATAAATGTGTCCAGCTTTTTTGGAAGCTTTTTCCTGCCTGTTCGCTGATGTTCTGTGACCCCAACAGAGCTTTGGAGGGTAAAATCCTCAGATGAAACACCTGTGACTCCAACCTGCTTGTGTTGGGGTCACTATTGATCCCTTTCAGCTCACACAGTGCTGGGCATGAGCAGAGCCTGCCAAGCCCAAAGCCCAGAGCAGCTCTTGGGCAGGGGATCAAAGTTCCACAGATGCTTTCAGGGCACTCTAAACACAAATTACCACCAGCACATCCACCTGAAATCGGGCACTCGGCGCAGTTTGTGCTTTGCCGCTGAGAATTAGTCAGAGGAAGGAGAAATAAGCCCTGGGAAAGCAGGAGCTGCTGCCTGTCTCTCCCTCTTTATCTTGTTATGATATTTGTGTCCAGCCGTGCTTCCCTCTGCACCGGGGCTGGGAGCACCCAGCATCCTATCAGTTCACTTGGATTAATGATGCTCAATCAAAATGATTCAAAAGAGGACAGAAATGTCTGCAGCAGTTAATCCCGGCCGTTGGGGCTGTCAGGACATTGGCATTTTACACTTCAGTTCAATTACAAGACAAATCTGCTAATGGGACATAATCTTCCAGAGTAAACAAGGGAGCAGGGCCCTGATATTCTGGCAATTGATTTGTGCAGGGTAAATGGTGCAGAGTAAAAGCTTCGGGAAGCCACATGAGTGAGAGCAGCCCTGAGCTTGTCTCCTCCTGCTTTCCCTTCCCTCCTTCCACAGGGAAAAAGAAATTTAAAAAAAAAATCGTTATGTGAGATTGTTTTGAATTGTTCTGCATCCAGGAGTCAGTGCTGGGCTGGAGGGACACCCCACACCCAGCAGGGTCAGCTCACCTCCCTCCATTCCCTCTTCTCCCTCTCCCAGCTGTGGGAAGCAGGACAAGAGAGGGAACAAATCAAACAGAAAAGCCTTTGCTGCTAAAGGTGAGACTGCAGATCCCTGTCCTGCTCAGGGAGAGGCTGGAGAGGCTGGGACAGCTCAGCAGAGCTTGGCAGGAGGGACCAGGGGCTGGGATGGTGATGGGAGACCCCTGTGGGGCTGGGGGTGGTGATGAGGGACCCCTATGGGGCTGGGGATGGTGGCAAGAGTGTCCCATGGGGCTGGGGATGTTCAGGAGAGACCATTGTCAGACTGGGAATTCTCATGAGGGTCTCCCATGGCACTGAAGATGCTGATGAGAGACCCCAGTGGGGCTGGGGGTGATGACAAGAGTCCTCATGGGATAGGGGATGCTCATGAGAGTCTCCCACGGGGCTGGGGATGCTGCTGAGAGACCCCAACAAGTCTTGGGATGCTGATGAGAAGCCCCAACAGGGCTGGGGATGCTGACAAGGGTCTCCCATGGGTCTGGGGATGTTCATGAGAAACCATTGTCAGACTGGGAATTCTCATGAGGGTCTCCCATGAGGCTGGGGATGCTGATGAGAGACCCCAATGGGACTGAGGATGGTGACAAGAGTCCTCCATGGGGTAGGGGATGCTCATGAGAGTCTCCCAAGGGGCTGGGGATGCTGCTGAGAGACCCCAACAAGGCTTGGGATGCTGATAAATGTCCCCAGTGAGGTTGGGGATGCTGATGACAAACCCCAACAGGGCTGGGAGTGCTGATAAGGGACCCTCAAGGGTGCTGATAAGGGACCCCCACAGGCCTGGGGGTGCTGATAAGGGACCCCCATCTCCTCTCCCCAGTCCTGCCCCCAGCCCAGCTCTGTCCCAGCCCCAGCAGGGTCCCAGGTCCTGCCTGCTCTGCAGGGCAGCTGAGCTGAGAGCCCTGAGCCTTCCTTTGACTACAGCAACCTTTAAAGGTTTAATTAAAGCGACTCTGAGTGATGCAATCACCTTCCCACACGGGCTGTGATTTCCCAGGGAGCTGCAGGGAGCCTGGCAGTGTCATTCCCGTCGTTGCTGCACACTCATCACACTCACTCACATCACACTCACATCAAACACTCGTCACACTCATCGTCACAGCCCTGGCAGCCCCTTTGGAGAGCAGGAGCAGCAGGAATGAGCGTGGATCCTTTGTGCTTCCTGCCCAGGGAGGAATTATTTACAGCCCTGAAACCTGCCTGGTCACCAACACCCTCCAACAGCCACTTGGACATGGTGTTTTCATTAAGCATTTATGGCAGAGCAACTGCAATTAAAGATTCATAAATCCTCTTGCATTACAGCATAGCCAGAGCAGGGACTGACCCTGGGTCAGCTTTCCTTTCTCTGTTCTTGTTTTCTGAGGGCAATAACAAGCTGGGATCAGCTGTCAGTTGAAAGTGGACATGCTGCCTGTTCAGGGTGATTTTGGTGCTGATGGAGGAAATTTTGGGTATTTGTTGAAGGAGAAAGGGCCTGAAAATTAAAGTAAAAGCTGTGAGTTGGTTTGGGGAGACGTCCCAGGCTCGTTGTCACCCTGGCTCAGTTCTTCCAGGTGGAAATGCACTTCAGAGAGCTCACCTGAGAGAGGCTGGGGGGTGCAAGGTGCTGAACCCAAAATATGAAAATACCCAAAATACCTCCTCCCCAAAATACCCAAAATACCTCTCCCCAAAATACAGCGCCCATGCAGACACTGCTGCTGGGCTCTCTCCAAACCCTCATCTGAAGGAATTTCAGGTTTTGTTCTGTTCTGGAGGGACATTATTGTATTTGTGGGGGTTCCCAGATGAAGGAAGGAATGATGAATCTGACTCCATGTTCTCAGGAGGCTAATTTGTTATTTTATGATACCCTATTATATTAAAGAATACTATACTAAACTATGCTAAAGAATACAGAAAGGATACTTACAGGGTGCTAAAAAGATAATAATGAAACTCGTGACTCTCTCCAGAGTCCTGACACAGCTTGGCCACAATTGGTCAATAAATCAAAATAATTCACATGAATCCAATGAAACAATCACCTGTGGGTAAACAATCTCCAAACACATTCCAAAGCAGCAAAACACAGGAGAAGCAAATGAGATAAGAGTTGTTTTCCTTTTTCTCTGAGGCTTCTCAGCTTCCCAGGAGAAGAAGGAACTTGGCGTGATTGGGTAAATGCAGATTTTGCAGCGCATTTGGAAGTGAAGTCGTGCATAAATTCCCTTTCTCAGGGTCCCATGGGATTGGGTTTTTTCCCAAGACTTTGCAAGCTCTTTAATGAAAACAGAATTTGCCCTTTCTGCTACAAACCAGTCCAAGCCACCCAGGCTGAGCCCAGCTCAAACTCTGCTCTTTGGGAAGGAGGAGGGAGGGATTGACCCCTTGGTCTGCTGCAGTTTCACCAATTGTCACACAAAACCCTTCAAATTACACCTGCAAATTCCCATTTCCTCATCCAGGGAGTGAACAGACTTCAAACCAGCACTTCAGCGTTTCAGCATAACCATGTTTTGGCTCACAGCAAAGTCCTGATCAATCCAGGGATGTATTTTTCCCTAATTTTTCAGCCCTGGAGTATTTTTCCCCCTCTCTGGAAGCCGTGAGCGTGCTCAGGCTGTGCACACACCCACAAATTCTCATTTTCAGAGGGTGGTTGATGATTTCCGAAGCAGTGACAGAAATGTGTGGGTCACAGATGAGCTTTGATGTTTTTGATGAATTTCAGCACAGCTGGCACAAAATTCTGCTTCTCCAAGGTTGGGAAGAGGAGGTTTTGCTGGAACAGCAGGGCAGTGGGAGCTGGGACAAGGTTTGCGATTGAGATTTCAGATAGAAATTATTTGGGACCTTGGTTTTGTGTGAAAAACCTCCTGTGAATCTCACGTTAAAATGCCCTCTCCCCATGAATATTAATTATATCCTCTGTTCAAAATGTTAAATCCTCTGTGCAAAACCCCCTCCTCCTCCTCCTCCTCCTCTCCACACTTGGATTTCCCAGCGTTTCAGGGCTGAGGGAGGTGAATTGCTCAGCCCCAGCTCTGGAACCCCCTCCCCAGATGTTTTGCCCACCAAATTTCAGCACTGAGCATTTCCCTGCTCTCTGTGCCTGGGCTGGCTCTCCCCAGGGAGCAGCAGGAACGTTTTGACTTGTGACAGATGCTTCCTTCACAAGGATATTTTCCAGGCTGACTTTTTCCCAGCCACCTCATAAAAGTAAGGTTTGTTTTGATTTTATTTTTTTTTTTTTCCTCATTTGAAATTAGTTGTTTGAACTGGTGGGGGCTGCTGGAGGCGGCTGGGGCATCCTTTAAAATATGTCTTGTGATTTCAAATGAAAAATAGAATTCCAAAGTAATTAACGTGTGTTATTGGATGTACACTGATGATTACATTATAGAACTGGTTATCAAAGGATTACAGTTAAGAGGTTTAATATTCTCCAGCTGATCCTGGAGCAAATTAATCTGCTCTGACCTTTACTGTTCTTTGTTATGTCACCAGGGTATCATTTGAGCTACATCATCCCTCACCCCTCTCAGGAAAGCTGAAGAAGGAAGGAATTTCAGAAATTTGGCTTTTAGGGGAAAGATTATCAGAGCAAAGCTTTGCTGGTTCATCCTAACTGATCAGCTGAGAGAAATAGATTCGAATGGCAAACTTTGGAATCTCTGCAAAGATTGGTGCAAGAACAAAAAATATGTGGAAAAATCCATTCCCTGCACCAGGATTAGGTTCAGGACAGGATAAATCAGGAGCTGTGGGTGCCATGTTCTGTGTTAGGTGTCCTGTCCCTACAAACAGAGCAAAATCTGAGGCCAGGCCTTGGAATCCATCAGGTTTAATCCCCCAAAGTCCAGAATAAACCCCGCAATGAAGAATTTCTGCATCCCAGAGCAATCCCCCAGCCATGAGGTCATTCCCAGCAGAGTGGATTAAAGCCACGCTCCTTCAATCCCACAGATCCAACTCCCCAGATAAGGAGAGCTTCACCACCACACATTTCTGAGCTTTTTGTCTGACTCAGCACAGAACAAAAGGCTGAGCCAATTAAACCACTGGCATCTGCTTCTCTCTGTGCTTCTGCTCGTGTCCATGTAAAGGAATTTTCACAGCTCTCCTCCACTGCTGCCGGAAGAGCAATTTTGTCGTGGATCAGGGTTGGAAGGATGGATTTTCCTGCTGGAAGAGTGAAAAGACACCAATCAAACACGGGGTCCAACACACCCTGACAAGGACAGGTACCCAGGGATTGTAAAATCAGGGGAACATCCAGGAAAATCTCCTGGAAACGGGGCCTGAGCCAGCTCTGAGAAATCCAAACTCTTTGTGGAGAAGCCCCAGGTGCACAAACCCCAACCAGCTCCAAGGAGGTGCAGGAGGAGGGAATTCCCTGCTCCATCCCCTCCATGGCATGTTGAATTTCCTTCTGTTCCTTCCTGGCCTCTCCACCTCCTGATTAGGAATTTTTTGGGTGGAAAAGCTGATTTTTCAAGAGGTTTTTGCACCTCCAGTTTAGGAGCAGTGCCATTCCACCCCCTCCCTGGAAAAGGAAGGTCTTTAAAGGAAAACCTTTATCCATCTAACACCATTTTCACATTCCCATCTAGATTTTCACCAGAGAAGCTCCCACTTTTCCCTGCACCAAATTCCAGTTCTCCTCTGCTTCAGTTTTCCTCCTTGCTCTGGATTTGGATTTGATTAGATAAAAGGACACAGCCTTTCCATCTCAGAACAAATTGCTCCTGAATTTCTCATTCCTGAGGAAGGTAATATTCATGTTTCCTAGGAAACTTAGAGCACTGCTCACTGCAAACATCATCTTGGCATATTTGAGGAATTAAGGCTTCTCTTCCATCATAGGGAAAAAAATAATGATATTTATCAAATCTTTTTCTCTGTAAGATCTTCCCAGAAAGGGAATTAGACCCTTGTTGTTCCCTTGGATCTGCTGAGCCCTCTATTTGAAATTATTGAAGATATTTAAATTTGTAATTAGTGCAGATATTTGGATTTGAAATTATTGCAGATATTGTAATTGGAAATGATTGCAGATATTTGAATTTGTAATTAGTGCAGATATTTGGATTTGAAATTATTGCAGATATTTGGATTTGAAATTATTGCAGATAATGTAATTGGAAATTACTGCAGATATTTGAATTTGTAATTAGTGCAGATATTTGGATTTGGAATTATTGCAGATATTGTAATTTGAAATTGTTGCAGATATTGCAATTGGAAATTATTGCAGATATTATTTGAATTTGTAACAAGTGCAGATATTTCAAGTTGACATTATTGGAGATATTTGAATTCAATAAAACCTTAATAAAACCTTCATGGAAGTCCTCAAAGGGAGGTCACACATAGAACCTCGACTCTCAGAGACGTGGGTTTATAACCCAGAAATTCTGTTCATTTTCCTTTTTTTCATTTCTGTGTTTACATGGGAGTTGTCAGTCCCATTAAATCCAAGTGTTTGCATTTCCAAACAGAGAATTCCCAGCATTTATTCCAGGGACACAGGGAATGAGGTGTGCAGAACTCCAGAGGGGAAGGCTGTGCTGTGAAATCACAGGATTTGGGAGGACACCCCAATGTAGGGTCCTCCAGTGGTGCAAGAATGCTGAAGAAATGAGGATTTTCTGCAGATTCTGCTCTTGATTTGTCCAAAAGGAATCAATTCCCGAGTTCCACCATGTTCCTACTCCAGGTCCCACCATGTTCCTATTCCCAAGTTCCACCATTCCCAAGTTCTACCACGTTCCCATTCCCGAGTTCCACCACGTTCCCATTCCCAAGTTCCACCACGTTTCCATTCCCAAGTTCCACCATTCCCAAGTTCCACCACGTTCCCATTCCCGAGTTCCACCATGTTCCTATTCCCAAGATCTACCATGTTCCCATTCCCAAGAAGTTCCGTCAGGTTCCCACTCCCAGGTTCCACCATGTTCCTACTCCAAAGTTCCACCATGTTTCCATTCCCAAGTTCCACCACGTTCCCATTCTGAGGTTCTACCATGTTCCTATTCCTGAGTTCCACCATTCCCAAATTCCGCCATCTTCCCATTCCCAGGTTCCACCACGTTCCTATTCCCAAGTTCTACCATGTTCCTACTCCAAAGTTCCACCATGTTTCCATTCCCAAGTTCCACCATTCCCAAGTTCCAGAACGTTCCCATTCCCCAGTTCCATGATGTTCCTATTCTCAAGTTCTACCATGTTCCCATTCCCAAGAAGTTCCAACATGTTCCTACTCCAAAGTTCCACCATCTTCCCATTCCCAGGTTCCACCACGTTCCTATTCCCAAGTCCCACCATGGTCCCATTCCCAAGTTTCACATTCCCAAGTTCCACCATGTTCCCACTCCAAAGTTCCACCATGTTCCTATTCCCAAGTTCCACCATTCCCAAGTTCCACCACGTTTCCATTCCCAGGTTCCACCATTCCCAAGTTCCACCACGTTCCCATTCCCAAGTTCCACCACGTTTCCATTCCCAACTTCCACCATTCCCAAGTTCCACCACGTTCCCATTCCCGAGTTCCACCATGTTCCTATTCTCAAGTTCTACCATGTTCCCATTCCCAAGAAGTTCCATCAGGTTCCCACTCCCAGGTTCCACCATGTTCCTACTCCAAAGTCCCACCATGTTTCCATTCCCAGGTTCCACCATTCCCAAATTCCGCCATCTTCCCATTCCCAGGTTCCACCACGTTCCTATTCCCAAGTCCCACCATGTTCCCATTCCCAAGTTCCACCATGTTTCCATTCCCAAGTTCCACCATTCCCAAGTTCCACCACGTTCCCATTCCCGAGTTCCACCATGTTCCTATTCTCAAGTTCTACCATGTTCCCATTCCCAAGAAGTTCCGTCAGGTTCCCACTCCCAGGTTCCACCATGTTCCTACTCCAAAGTTCCACCATGTTTCCATTCCCAAGTTCCACCACGTTCCCATTCTGAGGTTCTACCATGTTCCTATTCCTGAGTTCCACCATTCCCAAATTCCG
This sequence comes from Zonotrichia albicollis, assembly GCF_047830755.1. Lineage (NCBI taxonomy): Eukaryota > Metazoa > Chordata > Aves > Passeriformes > Passerellidae > Zonotrichia > Zonotrichia albicollis. The sequence continues at coordinate 11,735,521 of NC_133837.1, read as the reverse complement.
CCATCTTCCCATTCCCAGGTTCCACCACGTTCCTATTCCCAAGTCCCACCATGGTCCCATTCCCAAGTTTCATATTCCCAAGTTCCACCACGTTCCCATTCCCAAATTCCACCACGTTCCCATTCCCAGGTTCTACCATGTTTCTATTCCTGAGTTCCACCATTCCCAAATTCCGCCATCTTCCCATTCCCAGGTTCCACCACGTTCCTATTCCCAAGTTCTACCATGTTCCCATTCCAAAGAAGTTCCATCAGGTTCCCACTCCCAGGTTCCACCATATTCCTACTCCAAAGTTCCACCATGTTTCCATTCCCAGGTTCCACCATTCCCAAGTTCCACCACGTTTCCATTCCCAAGTTCCACGATGTTCCTATTCTCAAGTTCTACCATGTTCCCATTCCCAAGAAGTTTTGTCAGGTTCCCACTCCCAGGTTCCACCATGTTCCTACTCCAAAGTTCCACCATGTTTCCATTCCCAGGTTCCACCATTCCCAGGTTCCACCACGTTCCCATTCTGAGGTTCTACCATGTTCCTATTCCTGAGTTCCACCATTCCCAAATTCCGCCATCTTCCCATTCCCAGGTTCCACCACGTTCCTATTCCCAAGTCCCACCATGGTCCCATTCCCAAGTTCCACCATTCCCAAGTTCCACCATGTTCCCATTCCCAAGTTCCACCACGTTCCCATTCCCAAGTTCCACGATGTTCCTATTCTCAAGTCCTACCATGTTCCCATTCCCAAGAAGTTCCAACATGTTCCTACTCCAAAGTTCCACCATTCCCAAGTTCCACCATGTTTCCATTCCCAAGTTCCATCATTCCCAAATTCCGCCATCTTCCCATTCCCAGGTTCCACCACGTTCCTATTCCCAAGTCCCACCATGGTCCCATTCCCAAGTTTCACATTCCGAAGTTCCACCATGTTCCCACTCCCAGGTTCCACCACGTTCCCATTCCCAGGTTCTACCATGTTTCTATTCCTGAGTTCCACCATTCCCAAATTCCGCCATCTTCCCATTCTCAGGTTCCACCACGTTCCTATTCCCAAGTTCTACCATGTTCCCACTCCAAAGTTCCACCATGTTCCTATTCCCAAGCTCCACCATTCCCAAGTTCCACCATTCCCAAGTTCTACCACGTTCCCATTCCCAAGCTCCACCATTCCCAAGTTCCACCACGTTCCCATTCCCAAGTTCCACCATGTTCCTATTCTCAAGTTCTACCATGTTCCCATTCCCAAGAAGTTCCAACACGTTCCTACTCCAAAGTTCCACCACGTTCCCATTCCCGAGTCCCACCACGTTCCCACTCCTCTTTGTGGGTAAAACTCCCCAGGCTCTCCTGAGCATTCAGGGACGTTCAGGATGAGGGAGACCCTCGTGGTCTTTGCTGCCTCCCCAAATCACAAAATCCTTGGAATTCTTTGGGTACAAAATGGGAATTTTCCACATTTTCTGCACCTGTTTCCCATTTAATTCATCGATTCCTGGATCATTCCCCAAAACATTGCTGGAATTTCTGGAGGTGCTGATGCTTTACTCTTTGTGGGAGCAGAACCGGGGCTACACAAAAATTGTAGTTATGGGGGGAAAAAAATCCCTTTATAATAATAATTACAAATAATTTTTATGTAAAAATAATTTCTTAAATTTTTTTTATCCAAAAATAAGAGAAGGAAAAATTTAAATAATTTTTATCTAAAAAAATGAGAAGGAAAATTTGCTTTTTTTCTGGGAAAAAAAAAAAAAATCTCTTTCAATAATTTTTTATCCAAAAAAGGAGAAGGGAATTTTGCTTTTTTTTCTGGGAGTGTCCTGCTGCTGCTGCAAACCAAACTGGTGTTCCTGGTGTTCCCCAGTGTTCCCAGTGCCAGGCTCCAACTGGGAGCTGGGCTTTGCTCCCTTGGGCGCTGCCCACGCTCAGCACAGTTAATTAAGGACAAGGGAATCTCCTGCAGACAATGGGGGCTCTGTTCCTGCAGATCTCAGATAAATACTTTATTCCTGAAACCAGAGCTCCCAAACTGATTTGCCTTACAGGAGTAACTTTCCCTTATAATTAATTGATTGATGACTTAGTTAATTACGTGGCGACGTGAGCGCTCAGGTGTTTTATGGGATTGGTGGGGTTGGTAAGGATCTCATGGAGTGTTTGGAGCTGCTGGAATCCCTGCTCCAAGCAGGAGATGGTAATTTATTTGGAATTTCTCCCATCTTGGTCTGATCCTTCTTTTAGTCAGGAATTCTATTTTTGTAATTTTTTGGTGACAATTTAAAAAAAAAAAAAAAAAAAAAGAAAATATTGGGTAAAACAGGTGAGTTTTGCAGATTTTCCAGCATTTTCTTCCTTCCCTGTGGCTCCATCAGGACAGATCCTCCTCCTCCTCCTCCTCTAGGGAAATTTAAGCTCTGAAAATTCTGTGAATTAATTAATTAATTAATTGATGCTTGAAAGTTTTCATTAATAACTGTGCTCCATCTAGCTGTTTGTTTATGCCGCCTAAATAAAAACCAGTTCATTATAGTACCTAATTAATTCAAATTCTTGTGCAAAATTTCTTAGAAAAATTGCAGGTATTAAGGCATTTTCTCCTAAAAATGATTTGGGTTTATTTTGCTTCTCGCTAACATTTCCATAAGAAAAATATCATTATGATAAACATTGAGCTCATTAAAGTTTCAGTTTGGGTTTTGAATAGTTTCATTCCCTCTGAGCAACACAGGTTTTGACAATTCATTTCAGAGTAGCAACAGAACCTGCACATTTTGAAGCAAAAATTTACAAAAATGGTGGTTTGAGTTGAGCGTTTAATCTTCTTAAATAAATAAAAGAATTTTGTCATGAATGTCAACTACACCACTTCTAGAAATTGATTCACAGCCCCAAATTTAAATGTCTATCCTTAAAAATGATTTTAATTTTTTTTTCATTTTCATTAAAAGCAAGAATTCACTCAGCTCCCTTTCATAGGAGTCAAACTAATGGATGGGGTTTTTATCAGGGCTTCTTTTGCCCTGTGAGCTTCAATTAAACCCAACCTTTGGTTTTTAACAAGTCTGGCTCACAATTAAAACCAAAAATAAATAAATCTTACAAAATCCACTTCCCAAAGTCTGATCTCAGAGCAAAAATTTAAGGAATTACACAAAAATCTAAGAATTTTCATGAATTTCAGTGCCAAGTTTTTCAGGGCTTCCCTCTAGGTTTCAACAGCACATTTCCCTTTCACTTTTAAATAATCTCCACCCTGGATGACAATGCAGAAGGACATGGAAAAAGGAGCTGGTGGAAGAGCAAGGAAGGTTCATTTCATGGATGAGCAGCTCTCATTTTCATCCCTAAAATGAAATACAAACTTCTGGTCTCTCTTTTCTTGCCTGCTTCAAGTGCCCTGCATTCACCCGGCCACTCAATACCTTCGGTTTCATCTTTCCAACACAAAAGTTCTTTTTTTTCACCCTCCTCTTTTCTCTTCCTTCTCCTCCCATTCAACTCCAGCAGCGTTTGGGAGAGTGGAAAAATTAATTGATTTTCCTTAATGAGGTCTCAATGAGCAGATCAGGTGAACTGTGGGCAGCAGCTGCACTTTAATTTGGGAGCGTGCAATTGAAAATGAGGCGCTCATTGGGTTACTGCACCTGAGCTGCAGATTGGCCCCCTGCCTGAGGTGGTCTGGGGAGAGAAAACTCATTAAAAAATACAGAGAAATTCGAATATCCATGTAGAGGTGAAGGAAAGGAGAAAGGAGAGCATCCTGATTTGTTTGGAAAATAATCTGGGAGTTAGAACTTAAGGAAGTGCAGAAAAGTTGGGTCTAGAGATAATGAAATGTCATTTTTGCACTTGGTGGGGTTAAACCCAACCGCAGTGTTCTGGAATTGTCTCAAGAAGCAGAAGTGAAAGAGAAACATGGAGAAAAAAGCATAAATTTTAAATTACTGCAGAGTAATTAATAATCCAAAGTGCCAGGAAAGTATCAAAGTATTGAGATGAAAAGCATTTGGAAGCACATTTTTAATTTAAAAAGACAATTTCAATCCAATGAGAACCTTGATTTTATTTTCACCTTAAAGCTGACAGTGTGTGTGAATATTATTGTTTGGTTTTGTTTTGTTTTGTTTCTTCTCATACTCCACATTAAAATTGAGTCATTTCACTTCCAGGATCTGCTCAGATCCTCTTAGAAAACAACAAAAACCACATTTTAGGTGTTCCTAAAATAGAAAAGTGGAACCAGTGTTTGGCCCATTGGATTTTTCCATTTGAAATCATCGATATTTTGCAATCTGGATGAAGCTGGGGATGTTTGTACTCTGAAATGTCAGCCAGCATCTCCCAATTTCACATACTTGTCATCATTTTACAGCTTCAGGTTCACATTACAAACTGGCAGTGATGCTTTTCAGGTCATCTAAATATTCTCTTTTTTTTTTTTTTCCTCTCTCTTTATCCTTTTACCTAAATTCTTAAATTTCCTAGGAAATCCCAAGGGAAATTGGGATTTCAGGGAAAATTTTCACCTTGGTGTTGCTGCTGGGTTTCTAAATCAGGTACAGCTCTGGAACCACAGGGCACTGAGCAGGAAAAAAGGCAAAAAAATGATCTGAAAATCATGGAATGGTTTGAGTTGGAATGTCCTTAAAGCCCATCCTTAAATCCATGGGCAGGGACACCTTCACTGTCCCAGGGTGCTCCAGCCTGGCCTTGGACACTTCCAGGATTGGGGCAGCCAAAGCTTCTCAGGAAGTCTGGAATTCCAATCCCCATGGATTCACCTGAATGAAAGGACCCAGGGCTTGAGATCTGGTTTAAACTCTGCAGTGAAGAGTAGCCAATAAATTAGTTTGGGAAAGGTGGGAGAAAAACCTCATGTGGCTCCCTTGTGATCCTGTATCCACAGAAAAATCTCTTCTAAATCTCTTCTGATTTAGAAGTTGCCTTCTAAATCAACATTTTCTCTGCATTTTGAAAATGTATTTTATGGATGTCAGAGCAAACCCTGTGCTCTGACACAATTCCAGCGTCTCCCAATGCAGGAGAAGCTTCCACTTGGGCTCCCCTGACACTTGCACATCCCAAATGCACAAAAAAATCTGCACCAAGACCCTCAGAACATTTGAAAAGGGTTCCTGCAATGAAAGTACTTAAAGTCAAACAGCATCACAAACTCGAGCCCTACAAAGCACTGATTCCATTTATTCCTCTCCTCCTGGAGCCTGTCTGGGAGGGCTGGAGGGAGGAAAAAAGGGAAAATTCCCCACGTTCCACATGCCCACGGGAGCAGAGAGGGAGAAGCTAAGGCAGGTCACCTCTCCTGTCCTCTGGCAGAGCAAATCCATTCTCCTTTCTGTGTTTACTGCCTGAGCTAATAGAAAAGCTTTCCCTGCCCAAATCCTGCAGCTTTTGCTGCTCGGTGCTCCGAGAGTGAGAGGATTTGTCCCTGGTGCGCCCGGGATTAGCGGGAGGAGCCGCCAGCGAGGGCACCCCTGGCACTCACGGACAGCAGAGCTTCCACCCACGGCCAGGGGCAGGAAAGAGAAGTTCTATGAGCTTGGATTGATGCCTTGAGAAGGCTGAGATAGAGCAGAGTTACCAGAATAAAGCAGGGATTTATTAAAATGATCTCCTCTATGGATCCATGTGGTGTTCGCAGCTGTCCCAGGATGAGGGAAGAGATGAGAATCTGACTCCCTGTTTCAGAGGGCTGATTTATTATTTTATGATATATATTATATCAAAAGGAAATTATATATTAAAACTATACTAAAAGAAGAGTAGAAAGGATTTCATCAGAAGGCGGGAAGGGAAAGGGAAAGGGAAAGGGAAAGGGAAAGGGAAAGGGAAAGGGAAAGGGAAAGGGAAAGGGAAAGGGAAAGGGAAAGGGAAAGGGAAAGGGAAAGGGAAAGGGAAAGGGAAAGGAAAAGGAAAAGAAAAGGAAGAGGAAGAGGAAGAGGAAGAGGAAAAGGAAAAGGAAAAGGAAAAGGAAAAGGAAAAGGAAAAGGAAAAGGAAAAGGAAAAGGAAAAGGAAAAGGAAAAGGAAAAGGAAAAGGAAAAGGAAAAGGAATCTTCTGACTGACCAGAGAGTCTGAGACAGCTGGGCTGTGATTGGCCATTAATTAAAAACAACCACATGAGACCAATCACAGATGCACCTGTTGCATTCCACAGCAGCAGATAATAATTGTTTTCCTTTTCCTCTGAGGCTTTTCAGCTTCTCAGGAGAAAAAATCGTAACAAATGGATTTTTCATAAAATATGTTCGTGACAGATCCACCTTGGGCAGCACAAGAGCCCAGCCAGGGCTGCACCCAAGATGAACCAAGATGGTCACAAAATGGCCCCAAAATGCACGGCCGGGCACGGGGTCTCTCCCTGGGATCAGTTCTGCTCCATTTGCACCTTGCAGTTCATTGTCCCATCCCAGCTTTAGCCCATCCAGTCCCACCCTGCTTGTTTTTCTCTCTCCAGCCCACGGGGTTTGTGCTCCTGGGCTGAGATTTGGGTCATTTGTCCTTGGTGCCCAGCTGGAGCAGGAATTGTTTTGTCTCCCTGCTCTGTGCACAGAGCTCAGCATCCCCTGGTGTGAGCCCAGCCCCAGTCACTAAAGCAGAACCTGAAACATAGAAAAGCTCAAACCTGAGGTTTGGGAGAGCTCAGCTGTGCAGCCGGGCAGGGCTGGCCCTGCCAAGGAGGAGAATCAGGGACTTGGTGGAATTCCTGCTTTGATCAGACTGTCACAGTGGAAGGCTCACTGCTTGCTTTGAGTTTGGCTTCTGGAGGAATTTTTGGGCTCCAGTGTCAGCTGGCATTTCAATAATGCCAATTCTTCCCCATCACCACCCTGATGCCTCAGATTTTAGCTTTTCTATTCAGGAGGGAGAGAAAGGAATTAAAACATCCCCACCTGTCCCCGTCCCTGAGCAGCAATTCCCAGCTTGCCCCCACTCTGCCTGCCCAGGAAATATTCAGCCTTTGAGCAGAAGAACTCCACAGAATGAATATTTTCAAAGGATTTCACAGCCATGAATTCAAGATTAAACACATTTTCCTGCTTTTACCAAGAAATTCATCCAGACACAATTCCAAGAGAGACAGGACAACAGGGATGGGTTTTTACCTTAGAGGGACAAACAGAGCAGTGTGAGTTAGACCAAGAATAATTAGACTAAAACAATGATTTCTGTACAAGGATTTAGGGTCTCTCTGAGGTAAAAAACCCCATTTCCATCCATCAAAGGAGGAGGAGTAGGAACTTTCATCCTCATAAAAATGGGATCAGGAAGATCCAGCCTTATCCAATGCCAGAATTTGTAAGACCTTCAATTATTTTTAGGTTTCAAGAGAACCAGTTGCCATCTCCTGTACATAATAACAGGTCAGCTTAGGTATAAATATCAATATTAAAAAAGGTATAAACCATTTTTTTTTTCTTACAGAGACTCTTTTTGTGGTGCCAGGAGTCTGATGTAAGGAGAAATGTAATTCAGGCGGTGTCACCAAGGCAGTCGGTGCCACCCCAAGGGATCCATCTGTGTTTATATCGTTCCTCTCAGGCTGCAGATCCTCCCTGCAAGGAGTAAAAGACAAATATTCCCAGAGAGGGAGAGGTGTGAGGCTCAGTGTGCCTGAGCAAACTCTGCTGAGGGCCGGGGGCACCAAGGAAAGGGGTGGAGTGTCACAGACATCTTTTCATGAAAATCCTTTCCTTGGGATTTTCCTCCTGAGAAGCTGAGAGGCCTCAGGATCAAAATGTAAACATTGATTATCTGCTGCTGTGGAATGCAACAGGTGCATCTGGGATTGGTCTCATGTGGTTGTTGCTAATTAATGGCCAATCACAGTGAGCTGGCTCTGACAGAGAGCTGAGACACAAACCTTTGTTATCATTCATTCCATTTTCTAGTCTTAGCTTGTCCAGCCTTCTGATGAAACCTTTTCTTCTATTCTTTTAGTATAGTTTTAATATAATATATATCATAAAATAATAAATCAAGCCTTCTGAAACATGGAGTCAGATCCTCGTCTCTTCCCTCAACATAAGACCCCTGTGAACACGGTCACAGTGTATGAGGGTAGAAGATGTTGGGGGAAAACCATTCACAAAGTTGCTAAAATCCCACAAAAACCTGGATCTTTCCTTTGGGAATGATGCACAAACTTGATTCTCCCTTGCACTACAAATTATACAAATTAATGAAGGTGATGGGGTTGCAGGTATAAACTCTTGATAATGCCCAGTTATTGCAAGAAAATTGAGGGGTGAACAAGGAAATGACGTCCTGGCCATGGGGCATCCTGCGCTCCCCATTTTTGGGGAAAGTGGAAAGGGGGGTGTCATCTCTGAGCTTCCCCGTTCTCACAGCTTGGAAGGGCCCCTCTGCTCCAGCTGCCTGAATTTTGGAGAGCAGCTCTGCAAGCCTGACCCTGCTGCCTTGTGATTGCTGCAAAGCCTTCCCAGCCATTCCAGCTGATCCTGCACGGCCTGGGGAGGCTCCAGGGGAGTTTGCAGCCACAGAGAGCAGAGTTTGGTGTTTCCAGCACTGCCGGCATCTCCAACAAAACACAAAATCCAGCCCTGAGCTCCCCAGAAAGGTCTGGCTGCTCTCCCTTTGTCTCTGAACTGCTTTTGGAAGCCCTGCCCTGCCCGGTGCAAAGGAAATTATCCTAATTGAGAGACTTTGAAAGAGTCCCCAGGGAGCTGCTGGATCCTGAGCCTTCCCTAGGTCACTGCAAAACAATTTCACACGTAATCCACATTACACAAAGCCTCATGAGCTCACAGAAACTCTGACACAGCTCGGTGCTCTCCCCAGCCCAGGTCACTTGTGGGGCTGGATAAAAGGCAGAGGATGAACCCCCTGTTATTTTTAAATTCACCCTTGTAGGTGTTTTATTCTCCCTCATCTCAGACCTGCACCCTCTGAACAAACAGAACCGGATCTGCCCTTTTCTTTATTCCCCTTTCAGACGATGATGAATTAAGCAAGTTCTGCTTGTCAGCTCTGTTTATTGAGATGGACCAAACCCAGAACCCAAACAAACCCAAACCAGAGGAAGTTCAGAGCTGCAGCCAGACCTTTTACCTGTTTTCCCTTTTCAGTGACCCACATCCAAATTCTAGGAACATCTCCATCAAGTTTTGATCTATTTTTAATCACTAAGACTCCCGGCCTCCAGCTCAGAAGGAGATAAAGCACAGATATAAAGATCTGGCTGCTCCTCCACAATCTTTTTTCCAGAGTTGTGCAACCAAGGCAGTTTTTATGACCAAAGTGGTATAAATGAGCCAGAAACAGGCACAGGAAGGGGGATACAGCACCAGGAAGATGGATTTAGCACCAGGAAGATGGACATGACACCTTCAGCCATCATTTTCTGTCCCTGACCCATCCCATGACTCTTTCCCAGTAACTTTGCCCTAATCTCCAAGAGCAGGAACAGTGGGAATGTTTTTCCCTCAAGGGCTGTCTCATGCTCTGGGATTTCTTGCAGCCCTCAATGTATTTAGATTTCCAATTCAGCACAATGATGTAAAATGAGGATTGTGGGTCATGGGGATCTGTCATAGAGGGAAACAGGGACAAAAAGTGCAACTTGTGCAGGATATTTTTCCAGGCTCTTCATGATTTTGTGTCTTGAAGGTTGAATTTTTGTCCAAAATCTCAAAAATAGAAAATTTCAGCAAGGTTTGTGAACAGCTTTGGGCTTGGGGAGGTTTGGAGGTGGCACCCAGTGCTCTGGGCTGGGGACAAGGTGGGCATTGGGCACAGCTTGGATTTGATGGCCTTGGAGGGCTTTTCCAAATCAAATAATTCTGGAATTCTGTGATTCCCACCCTGGAGAACCCCAGACTGCATCCATGGCCTGGTGTCCTGGTCTGATCCTGATCTTACAGGACCCAACTTCACACCAGGGGCATCAAAACAGGAGGTGAGGAAGAACAAAATCCCACAGAACTGGAGATTCCGTCTCTCCCCTCTCCAATTCCCAGCTTGGAATTTTTCCAAAACCCAAACCTAAAAGATGTGCTGGGCTGGTGGGATGACCAAAATCCAACAGAACTGGAGATTCCTTCTCTCCCCTCTCCAATTCCAAACTTGGCATTTTTCCAAGACCCAATGACTTCACCTGCACCATTTTTCAGGCACAGGAAAATCCATTTATCCAGCACTGCCTTTCATGTTCTTTTTTCCCCCCAGTCATTTAATCCATTGGAAAAACAGCCAGTTCCAGTCACCACTGGGATGGGAGTGGGGAAATGTGGAAAAAACAAAAATCACCTTTTTGTCATTTAGTGACTCTGATCAGCCAACAAACCAACCCAAATTCTGCCAGGTTACACCTGCACACAAATTCGGGGTTTGTGGTTTTGTGGTCGTGTTCCAGCTTTGTTATTCCCTCCTTTTTGTTGAATAGTTTGGTATTTGAGGGAAATTTTTCAATTCCAGTGGAGTAATAAGACTAAAAGATAAATAAACTTAGCCCAGGGTAAGTTTTTTTGCTCTCCAGAGGATGCTTTGAGTATTTTTTGAGTATTTTTGCTCTCCAGAGGATGTTTGGCTCCCAATTTTGGGCAAACTCCATCCCAGACCAGGCTGGTCCAACACCAGGGCCCTGCTGCCCTTTTGGTAACTGATTTTAGCAAAATCCTCTCTGCTCCCTGATTTTCCAATGGCATCACAAAGACTTTGGGGACAGTGACATCTTGCCTCTTTAAAAAAAGAGGTTCCATGCTCAGAGGGAGAATTTTGGATCTTCTGGAGAAGAATTCCACCCAAAACCAACTCTGGATCACAACATCCACAATCACAGTACCAAAAAGCCCAAACCTCTCCCAAAAACCCCCTAAATCCATCCCATTCCACCTCAGAGATGAGAGCAGAGCTGGGCAGGAGAGACTTTTGTTCTAAATTCATCTCAGGCTGGATGTTTTGGTGAACTTGTCTGTTTTATAATAAATATTTTCCCCCTAAAATTATGGAATTGTCTGTTTCATTTCAAGCTCTTTCTTCACCCCAGGCTCCAGAAAGAGCAATGGTTTTTTAATGTGGAAATTTCTTGCACAGGTTCCTTCGTCCCTTGAGCCAAATCCCATTTTTCTGTTTCTTAAAGATTTATTTATTGATCCTTTTTTGGCCCACCTGATGAGTTACACAACCACATATCACAGAGGGGATGTAACCAGCAGTTTAAAAACCTTACAAAAAGGGTCTGGAAGCAGCCAAAGCAGCTTTATCAGCATCACCCTGATTTATTTAGCACATCCAATGATTTACTGTGGCCTTTGCTTTACGCTCAAAGCATTTTTTCATTCTTTTTGTTCAGCTGCTTTTTTTTTTTTTTTGGTCTCTTCTGACAAAAGTCGACACATGCAGCCACTATTGTTTTCTATTCTCATCTTTTCAAACTTTCAGGGTTTAAATAATCTCTAATAAATAAAAAAAACTTGCAGTTGAAACACGGGAAGGAAAGTTTTATTTTTCTTTCCAGCTACTCCTGACCATAAGGCACATTAAAAGTTTGGGGTTCTTTTTTGCTTTTTTGCTCCTGTTTGGTCTGTGTAATCAAGAAATTACTTGAATTAGAGAATAAATATAAACATAAATACAACTTGAATTAGAGAATAAATATAAACATAAATACAAATGTAAGCCTAAATATAAGTATAGATATAGATATAGATATAAGCCTAAATATAAATATAAAATATATATAAAATATATGTAAATACATGTAAATGTAATGTAAATAAATTATAAATATAAATACAAATTATAAATATAAAGTATAAATATGTGTAATATATAAATATATAAAAATATGTGTAATATATGCATGTAAAATATAAACATATATATTTATATTTATAAATAAAACTACATAATAAATAAAAATACATATACACATACATACATATATCCATATATTAAAACATATTTAATCCTGGATCCTTTTTGCTTCCAAACCCAAACTTCCTTGAAATTCCTGGCAGATCCCATCATTTTTTTCTTTTTTCCACCTAAATTTCCATTCTCAGCTCAAGCTGGAAGCGCTGAACTGGCAGGAGGAGTGAACATTTTAACCCCCATGAGATTTCCACTCAAATTTTGGCAGCCTGGGGAAACCTAAGCTGGAGCTATTTAGGGAAGGTCCCTAAATTAATCTTTTCATGCCCCTGTCATCCATCAGAGGGACGGACTGTGAGGCTCTGTCCTTCATAAAGGCTTTGCCTGAGGGGTTTTTGGGGTGGAAAATTCCTTTGGTGTCTTTGGGAGCTGACCCTGCCAGCAGCTGCACAGGTGGTGAAGGAGCAGATCCTTCTGGTTGGGGTTTTTTTTGGTTGTTTTTTTTTTAATTAGAGATGCTCTGATTTTCACAAATCCTCCTGCCAGCCAGGGAAGGGTGGCTGGGCACGGTGGGGATGGGGCACAGCTTGGATTTGGTGATCTTGGAGGTGTTTTCCACCTTTAATGGTTCTGTGAGGTTGGGTCAGTCCTGGCTGAAAGGTGGGAAATCAAAGCTGAGAAGTGGGAACGATTCCTTAAAAACATTGGGGAAATCAAGGTGAAGAGAAAATCAAAGTTGAGAAGCAGGAATGGTTCCTTAAAAATCTTGGCAAAGTCCAGGTGAAGAGGAAATCAAATTTGAGAAGTGGGAACAATTCCTTGAAAACATTGGGAAAATCCAGGTGAAGACAAAGAGCTCTGGACTCTTCTTGAGTGCCACAACTCCCTCGTTTCTGTCCCTTGCGAGGAAAAGCTCCTGGCTCACCTCTCCTGGAGCAGATTTTGAAGAGAAAATCAAATTTGAAAAGTGGGAACAATTCCTTAAAGACTTTGGGAAAATCCAGGTGAATAGAAAATCAGATTTGAAAAGTGGGAATGATTCCTTAAAAACATTGGCAAAGTCCAGGTGAAGGCACAGAGCTCTGGACTCTTCTTGAGTGCCACAACCACCTTATTCCTGCCCTTTTTGAAGAAAAATTCCTGGCTCAGCTCTCCTGGAGCAGATTTTGAAGAGGAAATCAAATTTGAAAAGTGGAAACAATTCCTTAAAAACATTGGGAAAGTCCAGGTGAAGGCACAGAACTCTGGACTCCTCCTGAGTACCACAACCACCTCATTCCTGCCCTTTGTGAGGAAAAGCTCCTGGCTCACCTCTCCTGGGGCAGATTTTGAAGAGAAAATCAAATTTGAAAAGTGGGAACAATTCCTTAAAGACTTTGGGAAAATCCAGGTGAATAGAAAATCAGATTTGAAAAGTGGGAATGATTCCTTAAAAACATTGGCAAAGTCCAGGTGAAGGCACAGAACTCTGGACTCTTCTTGAGTGCCACAACCCCCTCGTTTCTGTCCCTTGTGAGGAAAAGCTCCTGGCTCACCTCTCCTGGGGGAGATTTTCAGGGCTGGGATGTTTATAAATGCTCTTTTGTGGCACTTCCACCAGGTTTTCCCAACAAGCCCTTCAGCATCACAAACCCCTTGCTCCTCATGGAGCATTTTGTGGTCCTGTGAAGCTTTCAAAGATTAAATTCCAAGACAAATTCTAAATAAAAAGATAAATTCTCAAAGATTAAATTCACCCCATTGCTAAAATGCTTCCAGTGCCAGGCATGGACTGAGCAGCTTGCAGGGGAAAACTGTTCCAAGTTTTTCCTTTTTGTCCTCAAGTGCAGCTCTAATCAATTTTCCAATTGATAAATGCACTGGATAAATCCCACCCCTCCCATTTTCCAAAGACATAAACAAGTCACAGACCATGCTGGGATGAAATCCCAACCAGAAATCCAGCACATTATCTCATATTAAATACACCCCTAGAATCCCTCTGCTTTCTGTTTAATTGAAGTGTGACACACAAAGCAAAAGATGTTAATTGAATTTTATAGCTCCCAGAAGCTGCCAGGTTGTTGGAGATAATTTTTGCTGTGGGGAAAATTTATCTTCTCAGGTTTTATTTCTGTTTTTTTAGGTTGGAAGCACTGAAGGAACCCTTGCTTGGAGAGACACCACATTTATTTATTGGCTTTGCTTTCTTGCAGCTAATGGCTGGTTTATTTTGCAGAAAACACGTCTAGCTTTGCTCTTAACGACACTTTCAGTAAAAATCTCATAAAAAAGACAACAAAAACCTGTTCAACCTCTGAACTTGAGCCTTATCTCAGATTTAATCTCAGCTTGAATCGAGGCCTGACTCCTGACCTCTCTCAGCTGAACCTCCCATCACCTGCCAGGGCTCTTTGGTGAAACCCAGCTTTTATTTCTGCTTTATTTGATTTACAGTAATCCCTTCTAGGAAAGGCTGCTCTGAACTCGGGCTTGGCTGTGCCTGATCAATTAAGAGAGGAAAAGAGTTGATTAGAGCTCCTCTGATAGTGGGGCCTATCACAAACCCTCCTGCATCCACTTGGGCTGCTCAGGAGGGCTTTATTTACACACAGGTATTGATCAGCACCTACAAATGAAGATATTGGAGAGGTAATTGCTGCTCCTGCAAGGCCCTGCAATAAATTTAAAACGTGGCAGCACTAAAAGTGGGATCCTCAGTAAATAAACCCATTTCACTGGCCCAGAATGTTTGGGGCTTATCAAAAACACTGATCTGGCAAAATCTGGGCCTGGAAGGGGCCATTTCACAGGTTTCTTTCTAATGTTTGTGTCACCGGCTTCAACCTCAGCTGGCAAAAAAATATTAATTTTTTTTAAGGGAATTTGATGCTTTGAAGCAATTTTATTTATTTCCTTCCTGCCACTGTGGTGGGTAGTTCAGGCCCTCAGTCTGTGCAATGGGAGATAAATTTGAAAACTCTTATACTTATTTCTAGATATAAAGATATATTTATGTCCTCTCTAATTATATCAGTAATTTCTTGCAAATTACTGAGGAGCAGCACTTCTTGATTTCTTGTAGATTGGTTAATTTTAGATCCACCAGCAAAGATAAAAGAAAAAAAATGTCAAATGTGGTCCTGATAACAGAGTTCATCACTTCCTGCCTAGTGAACACCTGGCCCCATGTTTTCCAGGAAAAGACAGAAGGTTCTTTGGCAGGTTAATTAGAGGAGCTAATTGCATTTTTATTAATGGGCCTGCTAGATTTTATTAGTAGTGGAGTTGCCAGGCCTGCAGCAACCCAGGGCCTGGTTTTGCTTCTTGTTGTGCTCTGAGGGTTGGTGCTCATCAGAGGGACAAGGTGAATTTAATGAAATAAAAGTGAATTTAATGAAATAAAGGCTGCAGTCAGGATGGAACCTCTGGAACTCTGCATGATTTGATTTAAAAGGATTTGATTTAAAAGGATTTGATAAGGAATCCTGTCTGTTGGACACAAGTTAATACAGAATGTGGGAAGGGGAAAAAGAAAATTAAAAAGACAAGGAGATAAAAGAATAGAGATGAAAGGATAACACAGAATTATAAAATTGCTGAGGAGACCATGGGCAGGGACATCTTCAGCTGTCCCAGGGGGCTCCAAGCCCCTTCCAGCCTGGCCTTGGGCACTTCCAGGGATCCAGGGGCAGCCACAGCTTCTCTAGGAATCTGCTCCAGGGCCTCCCCACCCTCACTGGGATAAATTTCTCCCTAAAATCTTTCTCTGTGCAGCAGCACCCACACCTCCCAGCATCTCTGCCTCCAGAAAAGCTTCAAGACCCCTCAGGCGGTTCCTGCTCCAGGCCCAGCCCTTCCTGTGGAGCCTCCCTGGTGCCAAAGCCAGCACTGGAGGGGACAGGCTGTGGGGTTTCCCTGCACCCTCCTCATCCTCACCACAAGGAAATGGAGCTCCTCTCATGCCCAGCACACTCCTGACTAATTGAGAACGATCTGCTGAGGCCTCCAGGGAGGAACCTGCAATCTGAGCTTGCTCCTGGGCAGTGTTTGCATTAAAATCCACAATTGTTGCCTGTGTTTTATGCAGAAACCTCACTTAATGTGCTTGAAGAAGAAAGCCAGCCCTTTCTACACAGAACATTTGTTTATTGATTATTTGCTACTCATTTATTGACGCCACAATTGCATCTTCCACGGGGGAAAGAGGAAGAGCAAAGGAAAAACAACACATCAGGTCTGAGGGGAGAATTCCTGATTCTGCTTGGGAATGGGAGCTGAGCAAGCAGGAAACAAAACCTTCTGTAGAAACACATCCCAGATGTAGTTTTAAATCAGCAAAACTCTGTAGGATTTGATAAAAAAGATTTGATAAGCAATCCTGTCTGTTGTTTCACTAACCCAGGGCCCTCATGAACAATTCCTATTTTTGAATTAATGAATAATGTGCACAATGTTTGATAAGCTGCCTCCACCAAGCCATGCAAGCACAGAATGTACAATCCTAATTAGCTGCTTTGCCCAGCTACTTAAAATGTTTTGCACATGCCAGCAAATGTAAATACACAATTAGGACATGCTTAGTTAAAAGGCAAAGCAAGATAAAGTACAACTATTATTAGCCAGAACAAAAAATCTTCCTGATCTTCATCATAGCCAGGGCTAATTAGGTTGGTAAAATGTGCAAATGAGCTCAGCTGATTGTTTAGGGTTTGAAAAGCAGTGCCAGGCTGGGAAGTCCAGCACTGAGAGTGTTGAGGGGTGGGTTTGTGATTGTTGGTTCTGGGAGCTGCTGTCTATATAAATGTGAAAATAATCAGCATTAGGAGGTTGGGAACAGGAATTGGGAAAACAGTCACAGGAGATCTTCCCGGCAGATGAACTCCAAAAAATGGCAACTGTATCAGCTGGTGTGTCTTTCTACTAATATTTGGGGAGTAAATAAAATTTAGCTCATTGTCAGTTTGGTTTAACAAATAAAGGTTGTGGTGGAAAAATGGAAAAAGCCTTTTTTCTTTCTCTCTGAGCATTTGCCCATTCCCTATCTCTAAACCCTGCATTTCCAGATTGTCTGGGATTAGGAAATGCCTCATGAGTTAGAGCCAGAGGAGATAAAGAGGAATTTTCTTCCAGGGAATTTGAAGCATCCTGCACTGGATGTTTTGCTTTCAGGTTGGAGGTGATTCCCCTCAACCTGAAACACAAATTCTGCTTCAGCAGCCTGACAACTTCTTTGCTGTCAAACACACACCAGGAGCTAATTGAAAGAGAGGCTCTTTAATTTCCTCTGCAAATGTTTCAGTGTTTGATTATTTTGATTGATTATTTTGCTACGCATTTGTTGACGCAACAATTCCATCTTCCGCGGGAGAAAGAGGAAGAACAAAAGGAAAAACAACCCAAATCTGAGGGCTGGTTTTGCCAGCTCCAATTGGTCCTGCTTCTCCCAGGGATGTGCACCCAAAATTTGTCCACCTGGATTTTTTAACTGACTGTGGACACCTGGCAGGGCTGGTGAGAGTGGAAGTGACACCAAAGCCACCAGCAGAACCCTGATCCAAGACTCTGCTGGTTCTCTTTGTGCAGCTTGGTCTCCTTTTGGGTCTGTCCCTGTGAGGGCCATCAGCAGCTGCCATTCCCCGAGGAAAGAACAGGAATGATGTGTCAATAAATAAGTGGAGGCAAAGCAAAGATAATAAATAAGCAAAAGATAAATAAATATGTAGAGGCAAAGCAGAGACCACCACTCACCCCCTCAGTGAAAGCACCTTTCAAGCAAATTCATATTTACAGTCATAGCATTGTTAAAGCTATTTTAATTACAGAAAATAAAATACTAATAAAGCTTTATTAGTGTTTCATCTCTCCCACACTCACTTTCTTCATGTCCTCGTGAGAATTTTAATTGTGGTTTTTTTCTCACACTCCTCCCAATCTGAGGAGGCTCCAGCAAAGCCAGAGAGGAGCAATTGGGAGCCTGATCCCAGCCCAGATAGGCTGGGTTTGCCTCGCTAAGCCTGCCTGCAAGCCCAGCAAGCTGATTGAAGCTGAGCCCATTCTCAATTTACAGGCACTCGGTGTCTGTGGGATATGAGACACCACAAAAAGCCTCCTGTGCCCCTGATCCTTTAACTGCGTGTCACAGCAGCGTGATGAGTGAGGTTTCATCTTTCCCGAGGTGTTGCCAGGTGCTAATTAGCCTCGGGGCCTGGTACAAAGGGACAAAGTGCAGGAAAAGATTTCAATGGAGGTTGGTTTCTTGCCCACTGTGTAGAGCTCGGCCCTGCAGGAGTCTGTGGAATTTATTCCCATTTTGTGCTTCCTCCAGGGACAGACTCTGCACTTATTAACAGAAGTACCTGTTGATATGTTAAAATATCCATATTGAGTGGATATTTTAGCAGGCTGAATTTCCACATTCCCTATCCAGAGCTGTCTACAACACCCCCAAAGGGAAGACAGAGCAATGTTTAACCCCCCAGGTTTTTATGTTAACTTGGCTCAGCTAAGCAAAACTTCCATCCTGGACCTGATAGCTGCTTTATTAGAGCACTCTGAAACAATGAGAGAGCACAGCAAGTTCTCCAGTCCCAGGGGAACGTGGGCAGGGCTGGAGCCAGCCACAGCTCCTCAGTCCCAGCCTCCAAGCAGTCCCAGTGGCGTCATGGAAAGCGGTGGCAATGTCCTTGATTCCCCGATAGCCTCAGCCCCACGTGCTCCAGCCTTTCTAGCACAGCCCTTTGGGGAGCTGCATGTGGCTTTGGCCTGGCCAGACACCCCCTTTGGATTTGTTATTTTTTTGTTTTGCTGTTCCATTGGCGGCGAGGGAAGGAAGTGGTGGGAGAGCGGAGCCGGCGCCCGGCCGCTCGCAGCATTCCCAGCTCCCCAGCATGGTCAGACCCTTGGCAGGCTGCTGCTTGCTGTGGGCTCACCTAAAAGTGCTTCTGGCTGCTGTCAAAGCCTTCCCAACATGCAGAGAGCCTCGTTTGTGGATCCCCAACCCTTCTTTTATCCCATTTCCCACCGTTCCGTTCCCCCGCGCGCTCTTGGAGCTGCGTCACCACCGTCAATTCCTTCTTGGGGGGATTGCATCCAAAGCTTTTGGGCTTTTTCAGGTCATGTGTGCCAGACCTCAACGTGACCTGAGCTAACAATCCCTCGTTTCTCTTCCTCTTTCATGTACTCACTTTCCAGGATCAGCCTCTTTCCAACAATAATATTAATGTTGGCAGCCTGTCCCGCTCTGGTGTGTGTCTGGAGCAGAGAGGAGAAGGACAAAGCTCCCTGTCTTTAAAGCTTTAAAGCCCTTCTCTTCCAGCCACACTTGGGGCCTTTTCTTTACATTTGTTGTATTCCTGAGCTGAAGATTGAGGGGTTTGTTGTAGGAGAATCCCGTGCCCAGCGCCAGTGACTGGAGGCAGAATCCATCAGGGCTTTGCTGGGTTTGTTCCCATCACTGATATTCCCATTGATATTCTCACTGATATTCCCATTGATATTATCATTGATATTCCCATCGATATTCTCATTTGATATTCCTCACACATGAAGGGGATTTACAGAGCTTGTTCCCATCACCTTCTGATATTCCTGATGCAAAGGGAAATTCAGAACCAGCATTAATACACAATCACTTTGTTTCAATTTTTATTTATCCAGTGCGTTCTGTGTTAAAAAAATAAATCACAAAACAAGTCAAGTGTAGAATAATGCACAGGCAGGGAGCAGAGTGGGACAGAAATGGGAGCAGAGGCTGGTCCTGGAATGCTGTGCTCTGTCCTGATGGCTGCAGCAGGCAGTGACTGATTAGCCCAGAAACGTTCGTAATGTATTGTAATTAAGAAATAATTGGCTTATGATTGTGATGGTGTGAATTATACCACCAGTATTGTCTCACCTTTCACATGAGACTGAAAAGAGAATAAAACTTTTTAAAACAACTCTCAGTCTGAGAGTTTTTGACATCTCTAAGTCAAAAAGGAACCCCATAATCCAACACCCTGGCCCCTTTTTCCATCCCCAAACCCTTCCAAACCTCTCTGGACACAATCCCAAATCCTGGGGAAGGACGGGTCCCACCATGCCCAGGATGGAGAGCGCTGCTGTCCCATCACCATCCCCGTTTGGGTGATGATTTAACAACAGGAACTGCTCCGTGCTGGGCTGTGATGGCAGAGATAAGAGCGGGGCAGGGCGGGCAGCAGGGGCGGTGCTGATGTTCCGTTTGCAGAGGGCAGGGCAGGAAGGGTGAGACAGAAGCGTTAACGCTGCCCTCGCTTATCTGACAGCTGGAACTGGGCTTTTCTCCTCATTTTTCCCATTGACAAACACGGCTTTTCACTTTTCCCATTGACAAACACTTATTTTCACTTCTCCCATTGACAAACACTGATTTTCTCTCAGGATCTCTGCTGCTCACAGTGACTCTGAGGTGTGTTGGAAAGTCTCTTTTCCCAGCCCGATGGTAGAAGAAGGAATCAGAACTCGTCAGTTCTCATTCTCAAGGTTGTTTATTGTTTCTTATCTATAAAATTCTTTCTCCTGTCAAGCTGAGGTTCATTCAACACTCTGCCTGCCCTGGTGTGGTGTTATCTTTTTATACTTACAATACAATGTACTTTATACAATATTTACCACAACTTCCCAATACCCATCACCCATGATAGACAGTGAGCTTCTACTCCAAACCAATCCAAAAGTGCCACCATCACAGCAGAAGATGGAGGCCAAGAAGAAGAAGGAGAAAGGCTGGACACACCCAGATTCCTCCATATTGCCCCCTTAACCCCCACTCTAAAAACCCCAAAAATCTATTTTTCACCCTGTGATAAATTCACTATCATTCTACTTAAACTGTCGTGGCTTGTAATTCTTCATATAAAGGTTGGTAATTGTTTTTTTAAGGGCTCAATCAAAGGCACAGGGGTTTGGGGCTCTGTGCGAGGGTCTCTGAGCCCCCTGGGCCGGGGCTGGAGCCCTCCAGGGCAGCCAGAGGAATTTTTTGGTTTTCAACATTTTTCTTGCTCTCCCAGGAGGAGCTGATTGCCATCCTCCCTCCTTCCCTCCCTCTGCACCCAAGCACCATGCAGATGTTCCAGCTGCCACCAGCCCCAGGCTTCTCCAACATCATCCAGACTCTGCATCCCGAATTTTGGGGAGAAATCACCCTGTTTCACCATTTACAGCCATTTATCCCCATCACCTCAACGAGCCTGAGCTTTTGTCCCTGCCCGTGGTGCTCTGCTTTCTGATGCTGCTGTACAGTAAAGGGCCTTATCCAAACCATGTTTATTTATGAGAGACTTTTCTTTTATTTAGGGGAAAAAAAGAGATACTTTTAAGACAAAGCAAATTTCAAGGGCAGTAAATCACTCGGTGTCTTTCTATCTAGAGGTTGGTTATCCCCTGGTGGTAAATAAATGAGGTTTTTTAACCTTTTCTGGTGACTGCCTTGTTCTGCTGCTGCTGCCCTCCCAGCCCAAGGGATGCCTCACACCCAGCTGGGGCTTGGCCGCAATTTCAGTTTGGCTGGACCTTGAAATTCGTCCCTACCCTCGTGATTGAGTTGTCAGCATCTGCTGAGGGATCATTTATTGTGCTGTCCCTTCCCATTCAGACAGGAAAGCCTCACACAATAACTTCACCTCGTGGAAGAGGTCATGCCCAGAGTTCACAAAACACTGCCTGTGTTCCTTTATTTATTGCTTATGCCCACCCCATAAGCCACAAAAGAGGGGAAGACAGTTAAAAATACTCTGCTTTGGCACATCCCCCCTGATTTGGCAGAATTTGGGCTGAGGCTTTTGTATTTGTGTGAAAAAGCAGGACAAAGCTCAGCTGGGTTTCCCTGCGAGCCCCAAAGCAGAGTCAGGGCAGGATTTATAGCTCTGCACCCAGCCCATAAATCACTGGAGGGGAACTTCAAACCCAGCCCAGGTTTGCCAGGGCAGCCTGGCAGCCCCAGAGTGATTCACAGAGCCTCGTGCCCTGCTCCTGCCCTGCCACTGCCTTTCCACACCCCATCCTTTGCCTCCATGGCCACCCCACCTCCTGTCCCCTGTGTGCTGTCCCCAATGTCCCCACGTCAGCGATGTCCAGGTGAAACCACAGGCAGAGCCCTTATCACTCCCACCAAACGGCTCTTTCCCCTCCACGTATTTTTATTTTTGAGTGTCAGCTGTGGAAAAGCCGACAGGATGATCGCTCAGCATGTACCTCGTGTCTGCTGCCTGCTGGGACAGTCACAGGAGAAATGACAAACGAGAGAGGGAGGAATTCACAAAACACCAAACGGCTCGAAAAGGCAGCAGGGGCAAAGCAAGTCCAACCCTTGCTGTGGTTTTGCTGGTCTTGATAGAGCTGCAAAACCAAGAGACAAATATTCACATGTTCCACTGGTTTGTCAGCAGGCAATTGGTAAAAATCTTTTAGCACTTTTCCTTGAAGAATTATTATTTTTTCATTTTCTTGCCACAGAACTCCTGTGGGCACGACCCAAGGAGCGTGGATGATCTCATCCTGGGAAATCTTCATCCAAGCACTGCTCCCTGCTCCAGCACAACTGCTGGATGCTTCTCCCTTTGCTCTGGCACCCGCCAGAGTGTCCTGGTTTGAAAGGACAGGTGTCTGCTAAAGAGGGGACATGGGGCAGTCAGAATTCCAGGTGCTCCACAGGGAGGTGCTTGCTCATTTTCTGTCGCAGACATCTTTTATGGAAAACCCTTTCCTTAGGATTTTTCCTCCTGAGAAGCTGAGAGGCCTCAGGAACAAAATGTAATCAATGGTTATCTGCTGCTGTGGAATGCAACAGGTGCATCTGTGATTGGTCCATGTGGTTGTTTCTAATTAATGGCCAATCACTGCCCAGCTGGCTCAGACAGAGAGCCCTGAGCCACAAACCTTTGTTATCATTCCTTCCTATTCTATTCTTAGCCAGCCTTCTGATAAAGGAAGAAGAAGAAGAATTTCTTCTATTCTTTTAGTATAGTTTTAATGTAATATATATAAGAAAATAATTAATCAAGCCTTCTGAAACATGAAGTCAGATCCTCATCTCTTCCCTACCTAGAACCCCTGTGAACACCGTCAAAATTTTCCCCTGTATTCTGCTTGAAACAGATCAAAATTGGATTCAAAATTGGTGGTGCAGTAATATCTGACAGCCACCAAAGGGGATTCGCCTCCTGGAGTGATGCCAGATCTCAGAATTATAGGAATTCTTCTTAGCAAAGCTGTGAGAGCACAGGGATCATTTTCCTTCTTGTAAATTCAAGCCTAATCACAATTTTCCAAATTTGGAGTGGCCACAAAACGCAAAAAGAGAAAGATACAAACTGTCAAATGACCTGGAGAAAAGAGATCAGAAGGGCACAGAAGTGTAAGAAAACAAAAAATGTTTAAAAGAAAAATAATATTTAAAGAAAAAATAATGTTTAAAGGAAAAATAATGTTTAAAGGAAAACTGTGAAAAGGGTGGGACACTGGTGGTCCAACAGCAGGATAAAAGGATGTAACCACATTGTCACACTCAGCGTAATACTTTAATTTTCACCTCATCTTAAAGCTGCCTCTGGTTTCAGTCGGCATCCAGCAGAATTACCCTGGAATTAACTCTGTGGTGGGATTTTCAGTAGCAGGAACACTTTCCTCTGAAATGAAGTCCTCCAAGCACTGCTCTGGTGAGGACTGTGATCCCATTCAGAGGAAGAGAGAAGATTTATTCCAGTGCTCTCTGCTGTCAGAGGGATCTGCATCTCCTGCCTTTATCCCAATTAATTTTGTCTCCTGGTGTTTACCCAGGTTTGTGCTGCAGGCACTGCAAGGCTCCACAATCCCTGCTTGGGGCCAGATAATTTCATGTCCTCCTGAAGCCTCAGAGGGCACAGCAAGGTCCCTGGAGCCCAGAGCACCCCTTGAGAGAACAATGATCCCTCCTTTGCCCTGCCCAGCAGTTTGAGTTTGCATTCCAAGCATGATTTTATGCAGGACTCTGGAATTTCTCATTAACTGGGCTACAGCCATTTCCAGGAGCTTCTGAGGCGTTTTGCAAGTATTTGCAGCTGGGGCATGTGGCAAAAAGGGGTTGAAGGGAGACATAATTGATGTCAGCTCAGCAACACTCATTCATCAAAGGATAATTGTGCTAATTAAAACTTTAGCCACAAGTCATGTCCATCCCACAGAGGGAGGCCCCATCCCAAGTGTCCAAGGCCAGGCTGGATGGGGCTTGGAGCCACCTGGGATGCTGGAAAGTGTCCCCGTGCAACTGGAAAATCTTTAAAGTCCCCACCTCAACAATTCCACAATTCTCTATTTCCCCACAAATTTGAACAAACTACTCCTCACCTTCAGCTTGAGTGGTGAAACACAACAAACTCCTTTCCACCCTTTAATTTTGAAGCAGGAGTGTGGGAACTCAGCACATCCCTCTGGGTGTCCAGAGTTGCTGAGAACCCGTTGGGGGGCTCAGAGACCCTGGCACGCTGCCCACAACATCTGGGGATTTGATTTTGACCCCTGGAGCAAGTTACCAGCTTTGTATGAGGACATGAAAGTCCCACAGGTTTGAGTAGTGTAATAATAAGATATTCACGGGGTGAAAATGTAGATTTTATGATTTTTGGTGTGGGGCTTATGGGGACAAGATGGAGGAATCAGGGCGTGTCTAGTCCTTCTTCTTTCTTCTTCTTCTTGTTCTCCATTTTCTGCAGTGATGTTGGCACTTTGGGATTGGTTTAGAGTAGAAGTGCACTGTCTAACACAGGTGATGGTATTGGGAATTAAGTGTAAATATGTTATACATAGTTTGTAGTATAAAAGGACAACACAAAGAGTGCCTGTGGCTGCCCTGCTGAGCAGATCTTGGCTGGGCAGAAAGAAAATTTTATGGATAAGAATTAATAAACAACCTCAAGACCGAAAAGTGAAGAGTCCAAACTCGTTCTTCAGTTGCACGGGCCGGAGCAGAGACACCCTGCACATCTCAGGGCAGCAATTATCAACCAAAACCCGAGACAGGAGGACTCAAAGGGCAATCAAAGTTGTTTTCTCCTTGAGGAGTGAGGAGGTGAAATTTATCCCTTGCAGCTGCCTCGGTCATTCCCTTGCAGGCACGTTCACCTGGCTCCTGCAGCAGCCCAGGGCTGGCACTGCCCCCTGGCACTGAGTCTGAGCTCAGCTCAGGGGGTTCCAGCCCACCCCAGGCTCCTCTTGGAAAAGGGATCCATTCCTCAGCTGGAAAGAAAAGAATCTGCATCACAACAGAGGTTGCCAGAGGGAGGGCTTTACAAAGCATTTTGCTGTTTCTAATTTTGGTAAGGAAATAGGCAATTACTGCCTTAAAAAATTAAATGTCATGTCATTTCAAACTGTCTTTGTTTCTCATAAACATCTTGCAACTTGTGGCAGAGGTTGCTGGAAATCTCCCCTGATAGCAGTGCCGTGTTTGATTGGTGCTCCGTCCCTCTCTTCATGTGGCTCGGGCTGCTCTGTAGTCAGATAATAAAATCATCTGCTCAGTTTAGCTGCAGAACATAAATTTGAGTGGATCAGTGTTCATTTTATAGCAGCTCTACCTCATCCATCCAGAGAGGCAGCTCAAACCAGGTTTGGCCAGCACCAAGCCACCGTTCCCCAGGTGACTTCAGCAGAGGGAGCCTGGAATTTGGACGTGTGTGTCCCCAGGCTTTGGATGAGATCCACCTCTACCTGCTCCCCAAAGGGCTGGGTGGGTCAGGGTGTGCTCAGATTTGCACATCCTGGGGTCTGAGTCACCTCCACGCTTCCCCAGGTCAGAATTTCTGAGGTAAAACACGATCTCTGGGCTGGGCTGAAATGGCTGCACGGATATCTGGGCATCAGCCTGGCCAGGTTTTGTCCCAGAAGGGTGAATTCATCCCTAACCCAGTTTCTTCTGGACTTTCTGCCACTTCATGATCTCTGCACCACCCTGGTGAATTGGAGTTGGCACCCACTGGCCACTGAGCGCCAAATCCCACAGTCAGATTTTCCTTGAAGGATATTCCAAAGCCACTGCTCCTTTCCACAGTGAATTCTAGGTTTAAATCCCAGTTATCTGAATGGACTCGCTGGTCTCAAAGCCAAGCACAAACTCCACCACTTTTACCTGTGAGCTTGGCCCAAACTCATAAAAAATCGCTTCCTTGGAAGTTGATGTCTCATCAGAGGAATTCTGCAGTGACTATTATGTCTTTAACCCACAGAGTTCCAGTTTGGAGACTGGCAGGGAATGCTTTATTCCTGAATTCAATCCTTTATTCTTAGAAACCTGTGAGGTTTAAAGACAAGGAATTGAAAGGAAGATGGGTGTCTCCCACTGTGCCCACTGTGGGCTGGAGCTTCCTTATTTTTTAAGGAAGCTTAAATGATGTTCATTGGAAAACATCCAATGAACACTGGAATATTTTCCCACATTTTTTTCCACATTTTCCACACACACACACACACACACACACATATATATATATATATATACATATATATAATATAAATATATAGGTGGAAAATGTGGAAAAATATGGAAATGTCATTATATATATATTTTGTGATTTTATATATATATAATATATATTCTATATAATATATAATATATATTATATATTTAATATATTTACAGAATATATATCATATTGTATATATATATATTGGGAAACAATGATATTCATTAGAAAACATCCAATGAACATTGGAAATTTTTTTCTACAATTTTTTCCACATTTTCCACATAATTTTATATATATATGGGTGTGTGGAAACTGCGGAAAAAATGTGTAAGTGTGATGATAGATATATATTTTTTATATTTATATATATAATATATAATGTGTATATTTATATATAATATATATTTATTTATTTATTTATATGTATTGATACATAAATAAATGTATATTTATATATATTATTAGTATTATAATATATTATATTTATGTATAATTTATTATTTTTATGTATATATATTGGAAAACAGTGACATTCATTGGACCCTGGGAGGGTCCCCAGTGGTGGGACAGGGACACCCAGATGGACACCGGCGTTTGTGCCAGAGCCCAGCTCAGCTGTCCCTGCTAATCCAGCCCGCCTGGGGCACAGGGAATTCATTACAAAGCTTGGGAAGAAAAGTCAATAACAGGATTGAAACATTCCCACAGGTTTCTATTGAACAAGATCTCCTGGATAACTCGTCCCGATGGTGAAATGCGGTGCCAGGTGAGATTTTATCACTAATTCCAGGTGCCCAGGCTTCAGCCAACTCTTGGGAAGCTCCATGAGGTCATGGATGAACGGGCTCCAAGGGAAAAAAAAGGCAATACAGATGATTTTCTCCAACAGATTCTCTCTGATAAGCACATTCTGGTGACTCAGTGCAGAGCAAGGCGGTGCTGGATTTTTCACATCCATGAAAAAAATCACGTAGCTTAGAAAAATGCAATAATGCTTTTTTTATTATTATTATTTTGTCCAGTGATTGTATTTAAAACTAAATATAATTAATAGGAAGTCTGTGGACACGGACTGTGCATTACCCAAGAGTGAGGTCACAGTTCGTAGTGTGACGGGAAATTAAAAAAAAAAAAGAATAAAATCTCTTCCAATCGGTTCTGAGGCAGGTCCAGAGTGACCAAATTCCCTGTCCTTTGAAAGCAATCCAGGTCACGCTGGCTGGGGCCCGATTCAGCGTGGAATTTGTTTTTCCCATCATGTGAGAGGGAGGAAACGTCCCGTCCAAGGAGGGCGAAGTCAGCTCGGACGCAAACGGAGACGCGAGGAGAGGGCTCAGCAACTCGAGACCTTTCTGCTCTGCCTCGTGCACAAAAACCCTCTTGGAAGGGCTCACAACAAACTGAGAGCTCACTGGAAACATCTCCCTTGTTTGTTTTGGCTCCCAGAGCTTTTCTAAGTGTAATTACCAGCAGTTGAGAAATGGAGAGGGTGAAAGAATCCTTGTGGTTCGCGCTCGGGGGCGGCGGGTCAGAGACCTGGGTTGATTTCTAACCCCTGTCACGGTGTCACAGCAGGGAAAAAAAGAGATTTAATTCATCTGCAGGTCAATTTGTACAAGCAGGGATGAGGCTGCTCCTGGCACTGAGGTGAACCCTCCATGTCCTGCTGATTTAATGGAATTCAGGCAGATATATTTAATTATACACCCATTTTTTAAGGTTTATATACCAATATATAAACCTCTCTTAACAGCACCACGCTGCTTCAGAGGGGGAAAATCCCCCATTCCTGCACACAGCTGCACATCCCTTTAAGCCAGAGGATAGGGATGGATTTGTGCCCTGCAAGGACCAACATCTTCATTAAGATCCCTGTTTGCTGGGCAGTGACAAATCTTTCCCTCAGAACACGCTGATTAAGGTTTAATTTTATTCCGGATTATGGGCAGCTCCACTTGCAAAGCAGCGCTGGGCCAAGGTTGGGCACATATTGCCTGGAAATGAACGTTCCTCCCCAAAGTGCTTAAGCAGCTTTGGATAAGAAAATGATGGTTTGGGGAAGATTAGGAGAGCAAGGAAGATCTCCAGGCTAAGAGGAAAGTGCCATCGTGGGTTCAGGAGAAAATGCTGAGGGCCTGAGGCTCCCAAATTGCTTGGGAGAGTTGGAGGGAGATGGTGGGAAAAGGATAGGTCAGTGAAGGTGGTGGATTTACAGACAGCCTAATTTATGGGGATGAGGTGGGGGTGTGTGTTTGTGAACCTTCAGCAGGGAAATTTCCAGGTTTAATTTGCTCAGAGAGCCAAATCAGCATTTCTGGAGGTTTTATGATGTGGAGCATCACTTGAGATGGAGTTTAGGTGTCATCTTAAACACAGTGGGCAATAAAATCTGTCCCGCCCAGCCCAGGAGCTGAGTTTGGGCAGAGGGATGAAGGAGAAGCAGAAGGAAAGGAGGAGAATCCTCCCAGGGCTGGGATGCAAATATTTGTCCTGATCTGCAATTCCCTGTTCCTGCAGCTCCTCTCCCCTCTGCTTCTCCTCACAGGTACAGGTTTATTGTGCAGAGAACAGTATTTAAATACGAGCAGTGCTGATTATTTGTTCTCAAACACATATGTTCCTCCCTCCCCGGAGAGCAGGGGGAGGAGGACAGCGATGAGAGCCGGCGAATGTTTCACCCTCGCTGCAGTGACAGCTTTGATTTGTGAAACAGCTTGGAATAAAACCCCGGTAATTTTTCATGGAAAAACCAGCGGACATAATTTTTGTGTGTCTCAAAGAGAACAGCAGAGAGCTGAAATGCCTGGACACACCATTGTGTGAGTGCCAGAATCCTGGATGGATATAAAACTCAGTGTTTTCAACCCAGAGAAATAACATTACAATCATCCCTGGTTAAGCAGATTCTGCTTGTTTATTGTTTTCCAGTATCTGCAGCTCTGCTCATCAATTTTTCACATTATTCCTTGGCTGTTTCCTCGTGTTCTGTCTCTTTGCTGGTTTGATGTTTTTGTTCTCTGGAGATTTCTCCCATCAATTTTTATTATTTCCTCTGAGAAATCTTTTTTTATGATTCCCAGGAAGAGCTGGGACAGTGATATGGTGAAGGCAGAGCAGAAAGCTGGGCAGTGGAAACTCCTTTAACTTAATGCCATGGAAAAACCCCTCTGGCTCCCTGTCAGCCGAAGAAGGTCAAAGGCAGCCCAAGCTGCAGCTGTGCCAATGGATCCTAAATCCACTATTTAATATCGATCTCCAGCTTCATAAACACCACCCTGACAGTGCTGACAGCAGCCCTGACATCAGCGTGATGACACAGGGCACAAAAATGACTTCACACTGCCAGCTCTGCTCCCAGCCAGCACGGGAACAAGGCTGGGAAAGAGCTTTGGTTTAATTAATTAATTATTGGTGATGAGCTCTGCTTAAAGGGTGAGGTGGGACTGAGGGGAGCAGAGCTGGGCTGGCTCAGTGCTTGGGGCAGGGGTTTAAAGCAGATTTTGGGCTCACCTTGGCTTTTCCAGGCATTTCCAACACTCACCACTCAGTAATGGTGGTGATCATCAGCTTTGGAGGAGGATTTTGGAGATTCATCTTCAGTTTTCCAAGAGATTTCTGGAGATTTATTTTCAACTTTGAGGGAATGCTGTAATTTTGGAAATCCCTGTGATCTGGATGAGGAAGGTTCCCAAGGAGCAGAGTCAGAACCTTGGTGCTGCAATCACAAGGAAAACCAGACTTAGACATTCCCAAAATTGCTGGGCACATCCAACACCAGCCCATCACTCCAGTGATGAACCAAAATCTTCAGCTCTGGAGCTGATCTTCAGCTTTTGAGGAGGTTTTTGGAGATTCTTTTTCAGTTTTAGAGAATATTTACAGAGATTTATCTGCAGCTTTAAGGGAGATTTTGGAAATCCACCTGATCTGGCCAAACCCAACCCTACACAGGGGAATAGGAAGGTTCCCAAGGAGCAGAGCTGGGCTGAAATCAATGGAAAGCCAGACTTAGACATTCCCAAAACTGCTGGGCACATCCCTCTGAAGAAGGATGGACATGGGGTGTGCTGCCATCACTGCCCTGCCAGTGCTGAGCCCATGGATGTCCTTTTTGAATTGGGTTAAAATCTAGAACCACCACCACTAAATCATCCAAAGGCCAACAGAAATATTTAGGAAAAGGGAATGTTCCAAGTCACCTCAATGGGATTCCAGGAAATGGTTCTGAGCTGACAAGAATTCACAGGGTAACTCCTTTTTTAATAAAATGAAGGGAGCAGGAAGAGAACCATTCAGACTTGACAAAATTAATTTTTAACTATCCCAGTGAACCCCACCATCACTCCATCCATGAAAACCTGTGCCCACGGAATGAAAACAAACCCAATCCAATGGGAACAGCGTGAGGCAGAATTTGGGATTGTGTGGCTAAATCACTGAGGTGGCATCACTGGGGCAGCAGGGGTTTATACCAGCTGAGGATCAGGCCCATCAAGTGGGAATAACTCTTCCTGCCGTGTGATTTATGCTCCCCAGTTATTGACTGCTCCAGAATAAGCCTCTGTTATAAACAACCCGGGCAGCAAAGAAGGCAATTGTGCCTTAATGAGCCCATGGTTCAAAGCACTGCCCTGCTACATTGACCCTCCTATAGATCAGAAAGTCTCCTTGATTTAATTACCTCACAGAACCCCAGACTAGACAGCTCCAAACCTCATTTAGGCCCTGATCTTGCTATTTTTTTTTATTTTGGTGCGCTTTATAGTGATTTACAATTCAGCCAAGGGACTCTTCAGGCAGCCGAGGAGAATTGTTTAGAGGGGTTTGTGTGCAATTACATTTTTCTGAAGGAAAGGAAAAGGAAAAACAAAGCACATTTTGAGACTCAAACATCTTGTCTCCTCTCCCAAGCACAAATAATAAGCATTTCTGCCTTTTTAAGTGTAAAGGACTAGAAGCTTCAAGGGTAGAATTAAGGGAATTTAAATCAGGGGCCAGACACTGCACACACTGGAAATGTTCCCATTTGGAAGTTCCCAATCCAGTCGTGCAGGCAGCTTTCAGCAGATATTACAGGATTGTTCCACCAGGATTATCTCAGCTACCAGGGTATTTATTTTCCCCTTCCAATCTGTGGCACAGAGCAGTGGAAACAATCCAACCTTCCCTTGCATTCACCGGCACCTCGTCCCTCCTGTCTCAAAACATCCTCCAAAATTAATCCAGAATTAATCAAACGACGAAGATTACTTCTTAATTTCTTCTGGAGCAGCGCTGAGCTGCAAAGGTGCAGCAAACATCCCTGGCTCCTCTCTGCTGCTTCCCTGGCATGGAGGATTCCATCTCCCATCCCACATTCCCTCTTCCAGTGGGATTCCATCTCCCACTGCAGGGAGGGGTGGGAGATAAAATCACAGATGGAACCACAGAATGATGGAGAAGTCTGGGTTGGAAAGGACTTTAAAGCCCATCAAATCCCACCCCTGGGACCTTCTAAAATCTCAGGATGCTCCAAACCCGGCCTTGGACATTTCAGGGATGGGGCAACCCCAGCTTCTGTGGAAGTTCTGCTGCAGAGAGCACCAGTGCTGGTCATGGATGCTGCTCCAGGTCCAAAACAGGACCAGGAGTGGCTCTGCCAGGCTGGAGGTTGTGGCTGGGTTGAGTTGGGACCTTGCACCCACCTGGCCCCGGCCAGAGCAGCTCTGGCACCTCCAGTGCTGTCATTGTGTCTGACATTTGGTGGTTGTGTTTCACCCTTCACATTCTTGGTTTGTGACACAATTGGATCACTAAAAGCGCCACATTATTCCCTTTCTTCCCCTCCCTCCCTCCTTGATTAGTAGAGACAATTATTACAGCTTTAATAGGGAGAAACAAGTTTCCTCTGTCCTTTTCCAGTCCTAAAAATACAAAAGTGGTTTTTTCCAGAGGAGCTGGTGATTGAGGTTTAAATGTTCCACCAGAATACATTAAAATGCTCTAAACATCCAGGAGAAAAAGGGAGCCCTGGTACCCAGAGGAAAGTGGGGTGCTTGAGCTGACTTACAGCACTGTCATTATTGGAGCTGTCAGAGCTTCAAATCTACATTATTTTTAGGCTCCCGTCCAATCCACAAAAAGATCTCTAAAATAATTGCAAAAAGACCTCACTTGAAGACTGTTTGTTTTGGAAAAATAGAAATCTTTGCTCCATTTCAGCATATTTCATCTTGGAGAGCAGTAATATTTTATTTGTGTTGAAAGAAGGCAGGGGCTTATTCAATATTAATAAATGGTTTACAGCATGGGTTAAAGTTCTGTTCTTATTCTGCTCTCCAACCCTGCCCAGGAGGCTCCACTCCTGGGGGAGAAGATGTTTCTGCTGAAGGGACTTGAAATTAAAAATAAACAATATCCACAGGGTACAAATCTGCCCAAATTGAGATGTTTTCTGCTCAATATTCTGCTGTGTTTTGCACATGGGTGCTAATTAGTGGTGTCGGCTAATTAAGAGCAGAATGTTAATAGGACACCTGACCCATTCCTGGCCCAGGCTCTGGGTTTGGAACCCTCTGAGCCCCAGACAGGGCCTGGGAGCTGTGCCAAAGTCACTCTGTGACACCAAAGACTCCAAGTCCAACTGTCTGTGGCCAGAGACAGGAAAGGGTGGAAAAGAGGTACCAGGAGAGGAGGGAAAGGGAAAAACCAGATCCTAAATCAGGAGGATGAACTTGAATGGATGAACTTTAAGGTCCATTTCAACCCAAAGGGAAAACCAAATCTTAAATCAGGGAGATGCACTTTAATGGATGAGCTTTAAGGTCCCTTCCAACTTTAAAGTCCTTTTTTTTTTTCCAAAGGGAAAACTAGATACTAAATCAGGGGATGCACTTGAGTGGATGAACTTAAGGTCCATTTCAACACAAAGGGAAAAAAATAGATGCTAAATCTAGAGATGCACTTTAAGGGATGAGCTTGAGGGTCCCTTCCACCCCAAGGGGAAAATACAGATCCTAAATCAGGGGATGCACTTGAATGGATGAGCTTTAAATTGTGACCACAGGGGTTTAGGAACCAATTGTGACCACCAGGGGTTTAGGAACCAAAACCCTGCAGGGCTCTAAAACCCAACCAAAATTTGCTTTTTTGTACCACAAATGGGACAGAAGGAGCAAACCCCGTGGAGATGGACGCTATTGACCATGTGCCTGGGTTTTTGATTAATTACAAATCAACAGGAGCCAGCAGAGTTTCATAAAACCAAATCAGTTTTGATGTTGTTCTTTAAACATTACCCAGGCCCTGCTGCAGAGCCCAGAGATGCTGAGGGCAGAAAGCTCCTTTCCCTTGATCTTTTACCTCAATTTTTATTTTTTTAAGTGCTGCTTTTCAGGGTTCCCAAGTGCTGGGGACTCCTCTGCAGGCAGCAGCTGAGCTGGGCTGTTTATTTATAAGAGTCAACCAGAGCCACACAAAAGGTTATGGCCACGGGCCAAATGTCTTTGACATCATAGCCTGTCATTAATGGCATAAATCCTCCGTGATTTCATTTCCCAACTGAGCCAACCAGCATCTCTCCCAGATTATTTCAAAGGGAAAAAAAGTCTAAACATTTACCTTCAAACCCCAAACAGATCGTATCGTTCCATTCTGCCTGCCCCATATTAAATATATTCTCTTGCACATGGCATTTTTATGGCAGGTTGTGACCACTCCTGGAGCTCGTTTCAGAAGGAGATAGGCTCAGAAAGAGAAATTTTCTCATTGTTCCCTAAGGGCAAAAACAAAAAAATGGCATTTCATTCAACAAAACCTTTTCTACCCACTGCACTTTGCTGTTTTAATGTATTTTGTTCCCCAGTTCTCTGTCTGAAGGAGAGAAATATGTAAAAGCTTGTTCTCTGCGTCACAACCTCTTCAGTGTGAGAATATTTAATGTGGAAAAGTTTTCCTTTACACCATTTTTGTCCCATTTATTCCATCATATCCATAATATCACATTATTATAATATTATCATATTGTTATTATATATTGTGTTATTATTATGATAGTATCATATAATATCATATGATATTATAATATTATTATTATATTATCATATTAATATAATATTATCATATTATTATAATATTATCATATTATTTATGATGGAAAAAAGAGGACAAAAATCGTGAGGTTATGTGAAAAACATCAGGAAGTCACTCTGAGCATGAAAGGTCTGAATACACCTATAATACCTGAATATTTTAATTTAAATCCTTTGGGATTTTAAGTCTTCCTCACCTTCTGCTTGATAAAATCCAGGTGGAAAATATTTGATAAAAATATCAGATCTTTTTTGACCAGTCATTGTTTGTTACTGAACTGGGCCTAAAATGCTCAAGGAAAGTTTTCCAAACTGGGACTGCCACTAAACCTGCTGGGATAAACCAGGAATTCTACACATATAAACAGTCAGAGGGTTAGGATTGCCCTCAAATTTTGGAATATTTGCTGAAATGGCTCCAGTTTGAGATGAAAAGAGCCTGACTGCACTCCTGCCCCCAAGGGCAGCTTCCCATAAAGTCAGGGAAGCTCCCACTTATCAGCTGCCCTGGAGGAGATGTTAATTATCTGAAATTACAGATCCAAATGAGCTCAAAGAAGGCGAATTCAGGCTCAGCCCAAGCCCAGGTCGGGTTTTAGGGGCACCATTGGAGGTGATTTTTGGGGCACCATTGGAGGTGATTTGAGATCCTCCTGGAGCTGCCTCTGCTCAGCCCCTGGAGGGCTCTGGGTCCCAAGGAAAGGAATCCCATGGATCATCCACGGTGCCAAGGAGGATCCCCAGGCTGAGAGGATCAATGTGGATTTCCCCAGGGCAGGAAGAACCCTCAGGGTCTCGAGAGAGAGAAGCAAATCCCCCCAGCCTCAAAAGGACAGAGCAGGGGCTGGGCAGGACAGCACAAAGGTCCCCTCTGAGCCACCACCCCTGCCTCCACCCCACCTCCACCCCACACCACCACAGAACAGCAGAAGGACCTCCAGCATACCTGAGGAAATGAAAATTGGCTGTTTCCCCCTTTTTTTTTGGAGTTTTGGGATCTCAGGAGGCATCGTCGAGCGAGCGCTGCCGACAGCAGGGCTGTGTCAGAGCTCTCCTGCCAGAGCCAGAGTGAAAATATCCCTGCAAAGCACCAGTAGCTTCATGCTTATGACTAACACATCCCAAAGGTGCCATAACATGCAGGGAGGCAGGGAATTCTGGGGTGCTGGAAGGAGTACAGCGAGAGGAGGAGCTGCAGGCCAGAGGTTCTGAGCAAAGCCAGCGAGTTTCTTTTTTTTCCACAATTTATCATCCTACTTTTACTCCGCTCCTCTTGAGTGCACAGATGAAAAGTCCCACAATTCCAGCACGGGCTGAGCCAGCCAAGAAAAAGAAAAGCAGCTTGCTCTGCTTCCCCAGGGCACGGATTGTGGCTGTTTGTTAATGGGTTTTGATACGTGCAGGAGACAGATTTCAAGGAAGGAATGTGGTCATCTCCTATCAGAGACAGGATCTCCCCTGCTGGAACTGAGTGTGTCTCCTCGTGCTGGGGGCACGCAGGGCTTGGGGTGGAATGGGGGTGGTTTTTGGCACAAATCTCCCAGTGCAGGGCTCCTTTCTGGGCAGCTCCTGGGCTCTCACAGCGCTGCTGGGAATAGTCACGGAATGGTTTGGGTTGGGAGGGACATTAAAGGTGATCTTGTTTCACCTCCTGCCATGGCAGGGACACTTCCACTGTCCCAGGGTGCTCCAGCTGGCCTTGGGCACTGCCAGGGATCCAGGGGCAGCCCTGTGCCAGGATCTCACCCCTCTCACAGCCAGGAAATCCTTTCCAATATCCCATCCATCCCTGCCCTCTGGCAGTGGAAGCCATTCCCTGTGTCCTGTCCCTCCATCCTTTGTCCCCAGTCCCTCTCCAGCTCTTCTGCATCCCCTTTAGGCCCTGGAATGCTGCAATAAAATCACCCAGGAGCCAAATTTGAGCCCTTCCTCACAGGAGAGGTTCTCCATCCCTCTGGTCACCTTTGTGCCTGCTCTGGACTCTCTCCATGTCCCTCCGGAGCTGGGGGCAGAGCAGCAGGAGGCAGATCCCAAATGCTCAGCTCACAGACATTCCCTTGGATGATGTGTCAGCGAAACTCCACCAGCCTTTAGAGTAGATAAAGTCACCTGTGAAAATCTGGGCAGGTTCTCCTTGAGCACCCACCACCATCCAAACCAATGCCATGAAAATATCCATGGAGGGAAACCTGCCAGACTTGGAGAGTGTGAGGGTTTCAAGCACCACCTAATTAATTACACCTCAAACATATGCAAATGGTTTTAATGTGAAACAAAACACATTAAAACCATTTTTTGTGTAACTTTAATGTGTAACTTGCTGTGTCCAAGTGTGAAAACACAGGACACAACAGGAGTGTTTTATTCTTTCTGGAGCACTGCCATTGATGGTGATGCCTTCAGTTTTAGCTTTTAGCTAAAACTTTTTTTAGGTTTAGTTTTGTATTTTTCAGCTCCTGTACTGCAATAAAGCAGGGCTCTGAGCTCCATACAGAGGGTCAGCAAGCTCTCCTCACAGTTTGGACAGGCAGAACAATCCCTCCAGGCCTGAGACTCGAGGATCTCAGACCCCAAAAATATAAATAAAAATGATTCTGGGGGGAAAGCAAATGGGGGAATGTGACTTCATTTCCTGAAGCTGTAATTGGACAATTAACCCTTGATATGCAAATAGACCAAACTTATACCTGCCCCAAAAACTCATGACCATTGTCTATGTTGGGTGTAGCTTCTGTTTAGGAAATTAATTTATAGAAAATTTATATTAATTTATTTATGCAAATAGAACAAAATTTATTTATGCAAATAGACCAAACTGTCCCACAAACTGGTGACCATCGTACATGTTGGGTGTAGCCTCTGTGTGGGAAATGAATTTATAGAAAATCCTCAAAGCCTCTCAGATTCTCAAATTCTCACCTCTGCAAGGCTTTGCACTGCCCAAGATGTAGTTATTGAAGGCCTTTAATAAAAACTCACTGTATTCTCTAACTCTGCCCAGCCTCTGTTCGAGGTGCCCCTCCAAGGCATCAATGGGGTGGCACAGCAGCATGGCACGATTCCTGCAGAGGACAAAAAGGAGGGGCCAGAGATGCCAATGCTGCTCCCATCTCCTTTTCCCTGCTCTCTCCCAGTAGTTCCATTCGTGGCTGATGAGAGCACAGCCCGGAGCAGCAGGATGGCTCCCTGGGAAGGCCACAGGGGATGAGAGAGCTCTCATTATCCCCACAAAGCTGCGCCTCTGCCTCAGCCAGAGCTGTCACAACACGCTGAGCTCCAGGGATTCCTGGGGGAGCTGGGCTGACACAGCTCCTTCTGATTTGCATGGATTCATGAGTCTCACACAGTCTTTTTGTCCAGAGGTTCTGAAGATGTTTAGTCAGTGCATACCTGGAGTTAATTTGACAGAAATTCTGTCAGAGAAAATGCCAGGGGACAGGTGGTGCCTTTTGGACTACCTAAAAACAGAGGCCAGGCAGAATTAAGGGAATAAAAAGCAATTTTATTTATTGCAGGGCATTCAGGTACATTTAGGGCAGACAAAGCCCACCCAAAATGGGTGAGAGGTCATAGATGTTCCCACTTTTATAAGTTTGGGCCATTTGCATACTGAGGGTTCATCTTCCAATTACAGCTCCAGCTAACGGAGTCATTCAACCCAAGTTTGCTGCCCCAACTCACTTTTGTTTCCATCTCAGGCCCTGAGGCAGTGAGGTGTCCTTGATTGCCAGGCCTGCAGAGGAATTGTTGTGTCTGCCCCAAATGGGAAAGCAGCAGCTCCCACTGTACATGGAGTTTAGAGTTACACACTGAAGAGCTGCAGGATTACAAATAGATGAAAAATATAAAAAGCAGAGCCCTAAGGCATCAGGGATGACCTGGACAATGGCACCGAGCTGCCCCTGTCCCTGCAGGGCCCAGGGGTGACAGCAGCGCTGGGCCAGGCCGCGGTACCTGAGGAGGTGCAGGGGAAGCTCTGCAGGACATATTGGGGGTTCATCTTCCAATTACAGCTCCAGCTAATGAAGTCATTCTCCCCAAGTTTGCTGCCCCCAACTCCCTTTTGTTTCCATCTCAGGGCCTGAGGGCAGTGAGGTGTCCTTGATTGCCAGGCCTGCAGAGGAATTGTTGTGTCTGCCCCAAATGGGAAAGCAGCAGCTCCCACTGTACATGGAGTTTGGAGTTACACACTGAAGAGCTGCAGGGTTACAAATAGATGAAAAATTCAAAATTCAAAATCCTGAGGCATCACAGGCCCTGCAGTGCTGGCAGCCCTGACCTGTTAAACACCCAGGGCAGGGGCTGCAGCAGGATTTCATCCCAGCACTTAATGAGCCAGCAATAAATGCCAGCACGCTCCAACTGTGTGGAAATGTTACAGCTCTGAAGGTAAATAGCAGAGCCAGCAGGGTCCTGAGATCACAGCCTGCTGTCCCTGCCAGGAGAGAGGGTGAGGAGGGTGCAGATGAACTCCAGAGAGCACTGGGAGAAAGCCTTGGAGCATTGGAGATAAATGCTCTAACACAGCTCCAGTATTGGCTCTAATTAGGATAAATCAGGGTTTCACTAATTGCTTTTAATCCTTTGGGGTCTTGCTGACAGGAGTGACCATGGCCAGAACGTGGAGAGGATCCATGGGGGGATCCACATTCTCTGTGTCCCACTGGCACCCCCAGAGCCCCATTCCCACCTGGATCAGAGCTGGGATGGGCCAGAACAGAGGGAAAATGGAACCCAAGGACCCTGTGAACCCCATGAGCCCAAATCTGCACCAGCACAGCCTGGAGCAGGAATAACCAGATTTAATAAACCTGGCCTAATTCTGGTTTGTCCAGTGTCATTGGAGAAGTGGCACTGTCACCTTCCAATCCACTGTCACTTTTGTAAATCTATAAAAGTTGGAGTCAGCAAATAAATAATTTCCTTTTTTTCACCTTGAGAACAGCAGTGTGTGCACATCTTTGTGTCCCATAGTGACAGGAGAGGGTGCTCACGATTTAGGGAAAGGCCAGGGAGGGGTCCCCAGGCTGTCCCTGAGGGAATCCAGGGCAGGGCACTGAGCAGCTGTGCCCCAGGATGCCTTCAGCAGCAGGGAGAAGAGGCAGATGCAGGCAGTGGCAGCTAATCTGTGCCTCTAAATCCAGCCCTGTAATTATGATGATAAGCTTTCCATTGGATTCAAAAAGTAAATTTGAATGTATAAATAGAGTCCTGCTCAGCAGGGTCAGGGCTGCAGCCCAGGCGTGGATAAATGGCATTACAGGCTGATAAAAGGGCTGGGAATCAGCAGAGGGGTCAGAGCTGCACTGAAATGTTCCCCTCAGCTGGGGCAGCAGCGTTTGATCCCAGCTGGATCAAGCTTGGCAGCTGAGTCATGGTTGTGCTGATGCCTCAGGTTTATCTTTTCTGTGTTTCAGGTTCTGCTTCAGTGTGTGGGGCTCGGCTCACATCAGGGGATGCTGAGCTCTGTGCACAGAGCAGGGAGACAAAACAATTCCTGCTCCAGCTGGGCACCAAGGACAAATGATCCAAATCTCAGCCCAGGAGCACAAACCCCGTGGGCTGGAGAGAGAAAAACAAGCAGGGTGGGACTGGATGGGCTAAAGCTGGAATGGGACAATGAACTGCAAGGTGCAAATGGAGCAGAACTGATCCCAGGGAGAGACCCCGTGCCCGGCCGTGCATTGTGGGGCCATTTTGGCTCATTTTGTGACCATTTTGGTTCATCTTGGGTGCAGCCCTGGCTGGGCCTTTGTGCTGCCCAAGGTGGATCCATGGAGGAGATGCTTTGAATAAATCCCTGCTTTATTCTGTAACTCTGTCCAGCCTCTGCTCCAGCTCAGCCTTCTCAAGGCATCAGTGCAGCCTCAATATCTGCCCTGGAGGCCACAGAAATCAGGATTTCACAGCTCCCTGTGGCTCCTGGAGGCTGTGCTCCCCTGTCCTGGTGACACAGGGCTCAGGGAAATGAGGGATGCAGATTACACCCAGCCTCTTTGGAGCTGAGCGTTCCAATAAGGAGATGTTCCAGGCAGACACGAAACACGGGGATTTCAAGATGACTTTCCTGCTTAATTTTTTAATCCTTTGCTGATGCTCTGGGTGCTTTCATCCCTCCCCCCTTTCCCTGCTTTGGAGTTTTTCTTCCATTTCCGCTGGGAGCAAGGAATGACCCGGAGCTCTGCCGTCCCAGGTGTGACCTCAAGGAAAGCTCCTGGGGCAAATTTTCCCTGTCCAAGTCTCGTTTGTGTTCTCCCATGGGAAATAACGCTGGGATCACCTTTCCTCCTGCCTTTTGTGGAGACAGAGAACGAGCTGTCTGTTCCTCAAGAGCTCCAGACAATGCCTGTGCTCAGACAACCATAAACACAGCTCAATATCCCCCTCCAGACCCATCTCCCTCCTCCTTTACACACACAGGCTGCACACACCGAGCTCATCCTCAAATTGTTTTGGTTTTTTTTTTTTTTCATTTTTTTCATTATTTATTTAGAAATAATAAAATAAGACATAATATATAAAAATCTGTACAATCCACAATTTGTGCAGTACATTAGGAAGACTTCGATACAAAAAGGCTGCAAACAGGAAAATAGTCATGGACAACTGTCGGATGCCGAGATTGTTCGTCTCACAAGAGCTGCAGGCCAAAAAAAGTCCTTACAAAATCAGCTTCTGATGGGCTCTGGGGTGGTCACTATGCAGCACCTTCTACTCCACAATGTGGTGAGCAGCCAGAATTAAAGACATTACAGTACTTCTCAGTTTTACCTTGTGTAATCCATCGTGACAAAGAAAAACTAAGAGAACAAATTAAATACCTGAACCCTTTGTCTTTTTTCCGAGGGCTTCCCCTAACACAGGAGTGTTTTCACCGTGAAATTCAATTAATTAAAGCCAGCTAATGAGGGAGGGTTCCTACCCCGGCCACTTAACCCAGGAGAACTCACACGGAAGAGACGGAGGGAGGGAAAAATCCCCAGCCACCTCTGCTCCTGTCACTGTACACAGAATTATGGGTCAGACAATGTGTCTCATTCAAGTATTTTCAGGGAAGGGCAGAAATAACATATTCCCCCCCTGCCCCTAAGCAAAAGACAGGATAAAAGCTTCCGTGTGAGAGCCGGGTGAGCCAATTTATCCTGGATAAAGAGGCTGAACCGAGGCCTGGAGGAGGCTGTGGGTAGAGCTCCGGCAGCTTAAAGTTTATAATGTAAGGTTTAAAGTTTAAGGTTTAAAATATAAAGTTTAAAGTTCAAGGTTTAAATTTAAGGTTTGAAGTTCAAGGTTTAAAGTTAAAAGTTTAAGGTTTGAAGTCAGCCCAAACTTGGCCCACGATCAACGGGAGCTGAAGGAAAGCTGTCGGTCACTGTCTAGTCCTTAAAAATATGTTTTTTTTAAATTATTACTCCAATTTGCTGGTGAAAAAAGCCAAAATTGATGGGAAAAAGGGAAAAAGGGGCTTGCAGGGCTCTTCCCAGCAGCTTCCCAGAGCCAGGGCTGAAGTGTGGGATTCCCTGGGCAAAGACAAAGGGTTGGGAAAGCGAGAACAAGCAGAGATTAGCAATGGATTACACCTGCACACCCCCCTCCACACGGCTCTGGGAGCTCTGCAAAAACTCCAGTAACCAGAACGTGTTCTCAAATGAAAAGTCCATGCTTAAAAAATAAATAAAGAGAAGTTCAGAGCATTAGGAATCCTATAAGGCTTGCAAGTAATTTGCTAAAAATCATGCTAACCTGTAGCATCTAGTCCTAGAGAGCCGAGACTGCTGAGCTGAATTGATACTTTTTTTTTTTTGTGGCCTTTTCGTTGTCTTCTCCTTGTCCTCCTTTACAGACTTCTATTTACATTTGGCTTTAAATATGAAAATACTTGATAAACTTTATAAAATGTACAATTTTTTAAAAATATTTCTGAAAAACCGACTTGAAAAACAAAACAAAACAAACAAGAAAGAAGAAAAAAAAAAAGAAAAAAAGAAAACAAACAAACCCAAAACCTCTGCACCAGAAATGTTAAAGAGGAGGGGATTTTTTTTTTTTTTTAACTCTCTGGATTTCTTGTGTGTCAAAGAAAAGAGACAAATCCTGCATTTTCCATCTCTCCCCGTTTCTCAAATATCTCAAGTATCATTTGGTGGGAGCGCTGTGCACCTGGGGATGCTGATGTGACACCAGGTCCCCTTTCTCTGCTCAGCCTCCCTTTCCCCGCTGTGTTTTCGTGCCCTCTCTGTGTCACTGAATACTCTTTGGTTTGGTTTTTCTCCTTTTGCAGGAACATCACCCTTAGCAGCACTAGCAGCACCCCGTTGTCTCCACCACTGTTGACCCAGAAACTGCAACCAGACCACCTTTAAATGTCCACCCTTCCCTTCCTCTTCCATCCTCCCAGCCCAAAAACAGCCTGACAGGACTTGCACTTCATCCTCTGCCCTCTCCAGGAGCCAAATCTGTGTTTACACCATGGAAAATCCCCCAGTTTCCAACCCTGTAGACAGCATCTTATCAGAAACCAGTTCATTGCAGGCATTTCTTCCAGGCAGGGCTGCCAGGGGCCAGAGGCCTTCACAGACATCCACGTGCAGAAGACACCAGACCTAGAACAAGCTGTTTTTTAATGGCATACAGTGATCCAATACTGCAAGAGTCATCTGGGACTGCCATCCCCACCGCCCCCACGAGCAGGGGCCAAGCACAGCTTTGCTGTCTCCTTGAGCTTAGAGGCACAGAGAATTTAAAACCTTCGGGGTGAAGGAGCCAAAACACCACCAGGGCTTTGCTGAAGGTGACAAAATCTGCTTGGTGACGAGCGATGGGCGAGTGTCACCGGCTGAGCTGGGTGATGCCGGGGAGGGAGGCAGGAGATGGAGCTCCCTTTGCAGCCTCGTGCTCCCCAAAGCATCCCTCTCTCTCCACCAGATGGAAATCCACCTCCCTCACAGCCCTGCCCTGCTGGAGAGAAGCATTTCACCCAAAAAACATCCCTCTGCCACTCCTGAGTGCTGTGCTGCCAAGGCCCTTTCCTCCTCTTCCTTCCTCCTCAAAAATCCCTTCTGGGGGTTTCTCTGCTGCTTGGCTCATCCGTGGCCAAGCTCCAGCAGCCTCTGGCATCAGCCAGCAGCTCCACAGCGTGTCCATGGCACAATTTCAGGAAAGCTCCTCTGCTCAGAGCTGGGGAGGCCAGGGAGGACACGCAGATGATGCTGGTTTGCTTCCCCCAATTGAGTTTTTCCTCCTGCAAGAAAAGAGGGATTTTGTCCCCCACACAGAAGAACAGGGGGAAAGAGAAGGAGGCCCAGCTTGCTTTAGATCCGAGCCTTAAGCCTTTAGAATAAGGTGCAAAATAAAGGTCTTAAAAAGAAAAGGAAAAAAAAAAAAGAAAAAAGTCAAAACCAAAAAAGTGTCTGAGGTTTGATTTTTTTGTTGTTGTTGTTGTTGTTTAAAGCAGCCTGTTCCTTTTTTTTTCCTTTTTTTTTCTTTTTTTTTAAATAAACTCCACTGTGCAAAACTGTGCATTTTCTTTGGTATCCACTTAGGTAGTTTGAACTTAGTACTTTTTCCTATGTATACATAACTTTTGTCTCGTTTTTTCTTTAGACAGAGAATTAAATTCTCCCCCCAAAAAAATCATAAATTTTGCTGGAGGCTACTGATTGGCCTGATATTACATAATGCCCATTATGTAATTGGAAAGAGAGAAATTGATTCTAGCTATCAACTACTGGCCTCAAAAGGAGTTTAAACTTTCTGGCAACATTGGCCTCTCTGAACTGATCATGAGCTTTTCAACCCAAAAAGTTCAACACTGACTTTTTTTTTTTTTCTTTTTAAATTACACAAGAGAAAATAAAAACTACACTGCAACAAAAATAACCATTTGTGTTCATGTAGTTAGCAGCAGCTTTTTTAAAAAATAATTATAATAATAATAATAAGGC
The DNA here is from genome assembly GCF_047830755.1 of Zonotrichia albicollis. NCBI lineage: Eukaryota > Metazoa > Chordata > Aves > Passeriformes > Passerellidae > Zonotrichia > Zonotrichia albicollis. Next base: position 11,691,223 of record NC_133837.1, on the reverse strand, counting down.
AGATTCTTGCCTTTGTTATGCCATTAAAAACATTCTTGTTCCCTAGAGAGAAGCATTCTGGAAAAAGTTGAAAACAAAAAATAATAATAACCCAACCAAAGCTTGCCTGCAAGTTCAAGTTTTGTAAAAAAATATATACATAATTTATTCTACAACATATGTGCCTTCTGTTCATACTTAGACATGTTTAGTGCTTTGTGTTTAGAGTTCATTTCCTGTCGTCCCTCCTCTGAGGACAGCCCTAAAACCAGCCTGGGTTCCTCGGGTCTGCTGCCTTCACACCACTCTTCCACAGTACCGTTGTCTGCAAACTCTTCTGGGCCAACTTCTCAGGTCAAGGAGCCCTTGCCCGACGGACACGGCGGGCGTTTGTCCTTCCAGCCCCGCGGCAGAGGCAGAGCCTCGCCAGTCATATCTCCGACTCCCGCCGCAGCGGCCGCGGCTCCAGGGGCACCCCCGCCTGGTTGTGGTGCTCCATGTCCGGGTGCGTGTCCGTGCTCATGCTCTCGGGCACGCCCGTGTCGATCTCGTCCTCCTCCTTGCTGCTGAGGGCCACCTCGTTCTCGTAGCAGAAGGAGTTGGCGTTGGAGAGGATGTATTTCTTCTCCGCTAAGTCCCTGGCACTGCAGATGGGTGTGTTGGGCACTTCGTACGTTTTGTGGAACCTCGAGTAGTCCACCTTGTAGTAGTTCTTCTCCTCGAAGAGCACGGGCTCGTAGCGGTGGCCCCAGAGGATCTCGTTGGCCAGATACGAGCTACGGCACTGCGTGGTCATGGCGGTGGCCTCCACCATGCCCTCCAAGATGACCACGATCTCGAAGTCAGCATTGTCCATGTCCTGTTTGCTCAGGTCGTACAGGGGACTGTCCTCGTCGATCTCGTGCACTATTGTAATGGGGGACACCAGGAAGATGCGGTCGATGCCGCTGTCGAAGCCCACGTTGATGTCGATCTGATCCAGGGGGATGTACTCCCCTTCCGACGTGATCCTGGATTTCAGGAGCTGCGCCCGCACGTGCGCCTCCACCAGGTGGCTTTTCCTCAGGTTCCCCACGCGCCACATCAGGCACAGCTTCCCGTCCCTCATGGCCACCACGGCGTTGTGGCTGAAGACCAGAGTTTCGTTCCTCTTTTTTGGCTTAGCCATCTTTGCCATGACGGCGCCAATGATGAAGGCATCGATGATGCAGCCCACGATGGACTGGAAAACCACCATGAACACGGCGATGGGACACTCGTCGGTGACGCACCTGAAGCCGTAGCCGATCGTGGTCTGGGTCTCGATGGAGAACAGGAAGGCTGCGGTGAAGCTGCTCACCTGAGACACGCAAGGCTTGCTGTTCTCTTGGTTCTCCAGATCCCCGTGCAACAGCGCGATCAACCAAAACACACAGCCAAAAAAAAGCCAGGAGAGGATGAACGTCAGGCAGAAGATCACCAGCATCCACCTCCAGCGGATGTCCACGCACGTGGTGAAGATGTCGGCCAGGTAGCGCTGCCCCTTCTCGCCCACGTTGATGAACTGGACATTGCAGTGCCCGTCCTTCTTGACGAAGCGGCTCCGGCACTGCTGCCGGGTGTGGACCTTGCCCTTGCCGTTGCCGAAGCCGTTGGCCACGGCCATGGTGGACAGCTTCATGCCGTCCTCCTCCGAGGACACGATGCTGTAGCGGTTGGTTCGCACGCTGCCCATCACTACTGCCGGGGACTGAGGTGCTTCTGCTTTAGAAAACAGTCTGAGTTTCTGCAAAACCCTTTGGAGAAACAGTTTTGAAAGTTCTACAGGAACACACACACGCGGAAAAGCCGGGCGGAGGCCGGAGTCCCCAGAAGCCCTCGGATCGACCAAGGACGCTCTTCTGGCATGCAGGGTGAGCTCAGCAAGCCACCGTCATAGAGAGGGCATGGTCTGCAAGAGAAAGAGAAGTGGCACTTTAGATCCTGGAGGAAAAGCATGGGGGATCAAGGAGAATGACACCTGAGGGCCTGCAGGAAGTTTCCTCTTTTTAATGGCATTTTCAGCGATGCTCAACATTCGCAGCTGTGCATGGACAGGGGTCACACGTGGTTACTGCAAGGAAGGAATTGCCCTTCCCGAAGGAAAGCACTGAAGGGGACGTGTCACACCAGCCTGAGCAATGTTCACTTTAAAGCTGGGCACGCAAAGGATCTCTCTGCTATTTATAACTGTGATTTCTGCTTATTTTGAAACAAACAACTCCCTTGAACATCCTTCTGCTGTTCAAACACAAATGCTGAAGTGGTTTACAGCGACTAATGATGTGTCTCGTGGACTGTCTGACCCGTGACAAAGCAGGGAGTGAGCAAAAGGGAAGGTGGAGGCAGGGAATAAACTTGGGGAGCGCAGATAGCGGTGATTACATGAAATTAAAGCACATATGATTGTTTTAATTAAGCTAACAGAAGGAGTTGTGCATTCTCAGCAAACTTCAAGAACAAGGGCTGCAGTAGCTTCTGTCTAACTCCATAAACTCATCGGGATCTCTGTAGTTTTCACACTCAAGTTTGGCCTGAGTTGTACAAAACCAATTAAACCTTTCAAACCTCTCATCTGCTCCTGCTAAAGCCACCAGAAAAACCAAGCAGGATCAGCTGAGTGCCCTCCTAACACCTTTAGGAGCCTCCCCAGCACCTTCCCCTCCAGAGCCCGAGGCAGCCCCTTCCATCTCCAGCAGGTCACAGCCCTGAGGGTCCCGGGGGTCTGAAATGTCACCAATCAAGACTCAGCAGAAAAGCTACAAAACCTCCTTCCTGCGGGGAGAAGGCACCAAAAACTTGTTTCAGGGAGGTCTGGCTTAGACCCAGGTCTAGCTTTTAACAAGTGCGTCATCCATTAAGTCATGTACTGCATATCAGGAAATGGAATTGAAATACTGCAGAGGAGAAGAGATGCATTAAAGCAACTGCTGCAGCCACACATGGCCCACGGAGGGAATAAAGCTGAACCCGGGTGGGGAGGAATGTCTGCTGTCCCTCTGGCACGGCACGGGAGGCTCCAGAACCATTTACAGTAGCAGGGGATTAAATCACGGCGCTCTTCCTAAATTAATGTTATCAAAACTCATCTGAGCCTGTCCAAAAGCCAACAAAACTGCAGCCACTGTGGAGCACAACCCCTGCCCGGCAGGACCTCTGCTCTTCTCTGCCTGGAATCTCACAGCAGCTGGAGATGTTATCTCCTTTCCCAACAACAGCAGCCCCTCAAGCCCAGCTGATGTGCTCCAAACACTCGAGCGATTTCAAACAACTCCTCAAGCCCTCCCACATCCTTCAGCCACATTACAGAGGCTTGAGCTCAGCAAACACTTGTTAGGAAAAGAGCAGGTGACAAACAGCAACATCATCAGCTGTGTGTGTGTGTGCAGGCTGCTTTTCCCTCCAGGATCTCCTCAGGGTTCACTTTCACCTCCTCTTTTCCCCTCGCTCCTGTTTGTTGTGCAAGAATGTGTCCCGCTGCCTCCTTGCCAAAGATTAGTCATCTGTGACTTCAGCTCAGACAAGACATTTTGGCAGCTCCTGGGTTCTGTAATGCCCCTTTGAGTGCAGCTCTCAGCCCTGAACGCTTCTGCCCTCATGCTTATTCTGGGTGCTTATTCTTACTTTTACAATCCTCACTGTGTAAGGATCCACTTTTCCTCCCCTTACACCTTTTTGTTCCCAGGGTTTCTCATTCCCGTCAGGATATCGTGCTCAAAAATACAAAAGAATTCTTTAAACGCTCACTTAAATGATTTGTTTTGGCCAAAACCCCGCTTTTATTAGAAACCTGAACATGGCAGGGAAGTGAAATTACTGTTAATACATCCCACATAAAAAAACTTCTTGAAAAGCCATCGCACTGCTCTGCGAATCGATCACTTTCACAAACCACATCCTATAATCACAGTCATGTTCGACTTCCACAGTCAAAGCCTGGTTTGTTCCAAGCTGATGGAAACACAGCCTAGGAAACAGTTTATTCTGGAGTTTGGTTTTTTTTTTTTCTTTTTCCTTTTCTTTCCTGGATTTTCGATGAAAACTTTTGGTGGAGGGAAAGGTAAGCTGCAACATTTAAAGTGTCTGAATATGCAGCTTCTCCCACTAAAGTCTCGACCTGAGGACACTTGTTTGGATCCCACAAATGCCTGAATTCCTAATACCAGCATCCTGTGGCTGCATTTAGAAGTTTGGGACCTGAATTTGTTGTATTCTCCCCTGCAGGACTGAGCACCTCTCCCCTTCTGTCCCTTGCCCGAATCTCTCCTCGCTGGCTGTGCTGTGGGAGTGCAGCTGCACCCTTTGGTGCCAAGGACCCCAAAACCTGGGGGTGAGCCTGGGGCAGCTCTGGAGCCTGCTGGCAGCTCACAGCACAGAGCTCTGGCACGCTGCAGGGCGGCAGAGCTGTGTGCCTGCTTTTCCAGCACAAACTGCCTCCCTTCCTGTGAGTGCTGGGGCAGGGAGGGTGGGATGGGAGCAGGAGCAGCACCACGCACAGGGATCAGCCAGAGGGGCTGATCTCACTCCTGCTCGTGGAAATACAGCTCTTGTGAAATGCCCTGTGCATGCACTGGCTGTCCCAGCACCTGCTCCGCGCTCACCCTGACCCTCAACACCAAAAGTTCCCCAAAAACCCCAGGAACAAAGCAGCAGGAAAACTGAATGCCACTTCTCCTTGTGCCAATCCACCTGCTGCTCAAAGGCTGCTGCTCCTCATTCCATCCCAGCATCAGCTGCTGGTGGCACCAAAAATTCCAGGCTGGTGTGGGAGCAGCCCTGCAACCCTCACTGGGCAGAGGGAGCCAACCCAGCACCAAAAACCCAGCCCAGGATTCCCAGTATTTGCCTAACTGGGCCCAGTGCAGTGCAGCCAGACACAGAGCTGTAAATTCAATCATCACCAGGCACGTTGTCATTATTATTATTACTATATTTATTATTATTATTATTAGTCCAGGTGACCTTTCCTCCTGGAAGGGAAGATAAGCAACTCAGCTTGGAATTACCAGCAGTGGCGGGGACATGGGATTACTGAGCAGGGATGAGATGGGAGAGCCTGGCTGGCTCTGCTGGGAAGGGATGAGATGGGATGGGAGAGCCTGGCTGCCTCTGCTGGGAAGGGATGAGATGGGATGGGAGAGCCTGGCTGCCTCCGCTGCGAGGGGATGCCTGGAGAAGGGAGGAAAACAACGGGGCTGTGCTGCATCTGCAGCATTTGGGGAAATGCCACCGTGAGGAGCCCAAACCTTCCCCTGAGCATCCCCTGCAGACCTTCCCGGGGGAAGGACGCGCACATCGCAAGGCACAGCAGGAGGGGAATTCGGGCAGAGGTTAAAGTCCTTCGGAGGGATAACTCCGGAGCACAGAAGGGTCGGGAGAGCAGCAGGCAGCGCTCGGAGCGGTTATTCATTCCCCGGCTGACGCCACCGAGCCCAGCCGGGCACATGTTGCCAAGAGAGCACCAGCAGCACCTCAGCCAAGCGCACCCTCCTCCCTGCTGCCCTCGGAAAGCAGAACAAAGCGGCGGCCGAGCCTGTTCCCGCATTCCTGCTCCCTCGCAGCCCCTCTGTAACCTTTTCTCCTTAAAAGTCATTCCCCAGGGCTCCTCCGCTGCTCCGGCCGCGACTCAAGTTACGCGGAGCTGCCTTGGGGAGAAGGATCTGACCTTCAGCGGCAGGCAGCGAGCAGGGGGTGGGGGAAAAAATTAAAAAAGAGCACACGATGCGGGGAAATGGGTGCGAAGAAATAGGAGAAAGGGAAGGACAAGTGGCGCTCGCATCTGCTGTCCTGCCAAGGAGACGGGAGCGGGCACAAAGCAGCTCCGAGCGGAGCAGCCATCACCAGGGGGTGTACGCGGAGCACCGGCGGCGGGGATGGAAAAGCAAACAAGTGTAAAGGTAAGGCTGAGCCACGGAGACAAGTGCGGGGTGGGGACGGAGCTGCGGGGACAGAGCTGCGGCTCGAGCCGGGCCGGTGGCACCTGCGGGTCCCCTGCGGGTCCCCAGCGCCCCCGCCCCGCTCACTGACCCCCCAAACCCATCTACATTCGCTTATCAGTATTTTTTCCTTTCTCTGTCATGAGCTAAGCTGAAACAATACAGCTCTTCGCTGCCTTTCCAAATGCTTTTTTTTTTTCCCTGCTTCGCATTTTTTTTGGCAGGACGGTCAGAAAGAAAGAAGCCCTCCCGCTTGCACCGTGCCGATGAATGAAGCTACAGGTTCATCTCACACCCCTCCAAACCATCCCGGGCGCTCAAACCCACGCACCCGAGCCGAGATTCGCCGCTTCTGCAGGAAACAACAGGCGAGAAGAAGGCGAAGGGATGGAGCGGTGCGCTTTGTGCGACGCGGAGTTGTCATGCGAACTTCCAGCCCTTCCCCAGGATAAAATATCCCGAGGGGGGAGGAAAAAAAAGGAGGGGAGCAGCTGGTGCATGGAAAGTTATGAGCACAAACAGATGCTGCAAGCAGATGCTCGGGCGCTCCAGCCATACCTATCGAATTATTTTAGGCGCTGAGAATAGCTCCGTGAGAAACGCAGGAGTTCCCCCTCTTCTCCAAGCCGACGCTTTTATCGCGGGGGTATCGCGACAGCGCCCGTGCCGCGCATCGCCTCCGCTGCTCGGGGAGAGACGCGGGGAAGGAGGCGAGCCTTACCTGCGGCGGCCGCGAGGGAGGTGCCGGTGCGGAGAAGGGGTGAGAAAGATCCGTGGCGAGGCCGTGCCCGGTGCCCGCTCCGCTCGCACTGCGCTCCCGCCCGCCCGCGGCCCCTTTTTGCGGGCGGCCATGGCACGTTTAATACGGCCCCGCCGGACACGCCCTCCGCGCGGAAGCAGCCAATCACAGCGCGGGGCGGGACTCGGGGGGCGGGGCCTCGAAGCGGGACTGGGCAGCGGGATCGGGAGCGGCGGGGACGGAGCGGAGCGGGGATGCAGCCGGGATGCTCCGGGAACGGAGCGGGGACACTCCAGAGCGCTGCTCGGAGCCGCGGTTCCCGCTGCTAAGAAGGCTCTGGGTCCCCCGGTGCCCGCTGCGGAGGCTCCTCGGGTTCCCGGTACGGAGGATCCTGGGATAAAGCACCGGCTCCCTGCATCTCCGGGTCCCTGGGAGAAGGCACCGGCTCCCGGGATCCCCGGGAGAAGGCAGCAGGTCCCTGGATTCCCGGGACGCCGGTGCGGAGGGTCCCTGGATCCTCGGTGCAAAGGGTGCCAGGAGAAGGCGCTGGGTCCCTGAATCCCGGGATCCCGGTGCGGAGGGTCCCGGGGAGAAAGCACCGGGTCCCGGGAGAAAGCATCAGATCCCCGAGTCCGCGGTGCAGAGGATCTCCGGGTGCCCGGTGCGGAGGGTGCCAGGAGAAGGCACCGGGCCCCCGCTGCGAAGAGTCCCCGGATCTTCGGGGACTCGGTGCCGAGGGTCCCGGGAGAAGGTGCCGGGTCCCAGGACCCCCTGTCCGGTGTAAAGGGTCCCAGGAGAAGGCGGCGCGTTCCCCGCTGCAGAGGGGGCAGGAGAAGGCTCCAGCCCCGCGGGTTCCCGGAGAAGCCGCGCTGCAGAACGGGCACGGCCGCGCTGCGGGCAGGCAGCGCCGCTGCGGGTTCGTTCCACGGCTCCGGGACGCTCCGGTTGCGCTCCCGAGCACCCGGCACCTGCCGCCGGCATGGCCTCACCCTCCCCCGGCAGAGATAAAGGCTTTTGAGGGACTCCACCGCGAGTTTGGGATGGTCCCGTTGGGAGCCGGCTGCCCGCTCCCTCCCGTTCCCGGCTGGTGGCCGAGGCCCCGGGCAGTGAGGAAAAATAGCGGAGACGGAAAAGTTTCGTTCCTTTTGTCCCTTTCTTTATTTTAGTGAAGGGAAATAAAATGCTAAGGTGCAGGGGTGTCCCATCCCAAGCTCCCTAGCAGGCAGAAGCCAAGCAAGCACAGCACAACACCGCTCCTGAACCGAAAATCCCTCTCTTTAACTAAATGAAACATCCCTTCCAAAACAAGAGCTTTGATCCCCGGACTAAGATCTTTTGGAGCAAGGGAAGGACGAGGCTGGCTGCAGTGCGTGGGATCCACGGCTCTGCTCCCTGAGTCACCTGTGGCAGCTCGGTCAGGCTGGCCAGGCTTGAAATATGCAGAAATCCAAATGGGTTTTAACAGCTTGTCCTCCCTACGGTGGACGTGGCCTAAGACAAAGAAAATAAGGATGAAATGCCTGGCCGGGAGCCTTGCAGGAACAAAAACAGCCCTGTAAGCACAGCCTGAAGTTTGGCAAGCCCCGGCTCCGCTGGACAGTGCAGGGTGTTGGGTTCCAGGGCAGGTGTCCGCAGCAGGACACTGTCCCTGCCCTGGGGAAGGGACAGCAGCTGAAATCCACGGGTGGTGTGCTGGGAAAACAAGGTGACCGCTGAGTGCAGCGGGGCAGAGCCCCCCAGGCTTTAGGAATTGCCGCAAACACCTTGAGTTGCACCCAGCACTGCGACAACACCCAGAAATGAGAGCTGGGGATGCTCCCGGGAAAGGCAGCGGCCACCAGCAGCAGGGATGGACTGCTCCAGGCAGCTCGGCCTCCAGAGAGCTCCTCACAATGTCCAGAGCAGGCTGTAAAGATGATTCCTTACTTTCCACAGCAATGCCAGCGCCCTGCAGTCACTCCTCGTTAAACTCTCCTCCTCCTCCTCCTCCTCCTCCTCCTCCTCCTCCTCATTTGTTTGCAAAGTTTCCAAGTCTGCCATGAGCTCTGGGTGGGAAAGCTTTGGCCAGATGCTCTCTCCTGGCCTGGCAGAGGTGCAGGATCAGCCTCCCCGCGCTGCTGCTGCTCCATCGCAGCGAGTGCCCCGCCTGGCAGCGCCGGTGTTTGCCGAGCTCCCGCAGCCCCGGTGAGGAAGTGCCGCATTGTTGCAGCAATAAACACAACGGCCGAGGGCAGCTGGTTCACCAGAGCCACGTTTGTGAGGGCAGGAGGAGCAGAATTGGCGTGCTGGGGAGGGGGAAGCAGGGACAAGGCTTCTGCTCCTTGGGCAATCTGGAGAGTTGGGCAATCGCGCTGGTTGTGAGTTGTGCTTGGGTGGTTCTGTTCGTCTGAAGGGGGAAGAGAAGCCCAAAACTTACGGGTGGTGGGTATGTGTCACAGACATCTTTTATGAAGGATTTTTCCTCCTGAGAAGCTGAGAGGCCTCAGGAACAAAATGCAAACAATGGTTATCTGCTGCTGTGGAATGCAACAGGTGCATCTGGGATTGGTCTCATGTGGTTGTTTCCAATAAATGGCCAGTCACAGTCAGCTGGCTCGGACTCTGTCTGAGACACAAGCCTTTGTTATCATTCTTTCTTTTTCTATTCTTAGCCAGCCTTCTGATGAAATCCTTTCTTCTCTTCTTTTAGTATAGTTTTAATGTAATATATACCATAAAATAATAAATCAAGCCTTCTGAAACATGGAGTCAGATCCTCATCTCTTCCCTCATCCTCAGACCCCTGTGAACACGGTCACAGGTATGGGAGGTGAAATCTATAAGGGGGATGACTGCAATTAATTTATCCGTTTGGTAGAGGAAGATAATTAAATCCACAGGATTTGAAAGACACGGGCACAGTTCATGTGCCTGTGCCAGAGAAAAAATATCCCTCATGTTTCTCTTTGTGTACTTCCCATGAACTGCTAAAAAGCAACAATTTGAAGTATTGTTTTTATTTATTATTCCTGTTGGAATACCAGGAGTTGGAACTAGAGCTCCAACATTTGCCCGTCTACATGTCAGTGAAACAAAGAGCTGTGATGCACTCCTGCTAAGAGATGCTCTGCCGGGGGATGGGTGCAGCAATTCCCTGTTCAAAACCCCCGAGATATTCCAGATTGCAGCACGGCTTTGGAGCCTCTTACTCAGCCTTTACTCATGATAAAAAATCCAGCCCTACTACAGATTTATCTGCCCAGATGAGTAAGGCTTACTCAGCCATTCAGCATTTCACACCAGGCAGGGCAGAGCAGATCCATCAGCACGGCTTCACAGCTTTCTCAGAGCTCTTCTCTGAATGAAATATCGATTCCCAACCTATTGCACAGATAATGAAAACCATAAAGGAGCTGCTTGCCTTCCAAACTCCCAAACAGGGAAGCTGAAGTTACAAGAGAAGTTTCTAAAAAACCCTTTCCTGTTGTAACAAGCCAGGACAAAGAGGGTGAGACAGCTGAAAACTTAACCCTCAGCGCTGAGCGAGGGGTTCCTTTTCCTTCTCTCCGTGAATGGTTTTCCACTCTGATCCAGCTTTGCGCCAGAGATCTCTCACTGAAATATTGGAAAAGCCACATGAAATGGTCATGGGCTGAGAGACTTTCAAGGCAAGACCCTTTATCTGCAGGGAGAGGAAGGGGTCTAGGAGGGAAGAACATTCGAGAATTTTTCTCCCCTTTTTCTGTCACAGTTCTGCCCTTGTTTGTCACCACAGCGAGGGGTTCCTTTTCCTTCTCTCCATGAATGGTTTTCCACTCTGATGCAGCCTTGCCTCAGAAATCTCTCACTGAAATATTGGAAAATCCATGTGAAATGGTCACGAGCTGAGAGATTTTCAAGGCAAGACCCTTTATCTGCAGGAAAAATGAGGGAGAGGAAGGGGTCTAGGAGGGAAGAATATTCGAGAATTTTTCTCCCCTTTTTCTGTCACAGTTCTCACCACAGCCACCCCTGTCCCTCAGCCTGCAGGTTCCCCCTGGAAGGAAATTTGGGAGTTGTCCTGCAGGCCCAGAGCTTGGAGCAGAGGCTTCAGCCCCAGTCTCACTCCAGTTATTAAATTGCTTTTTCTGTCTTGGCGCTGAAAGGACCTAATTATCAGATTGCATTAGTCCTCATCTCTTCAAGTGGCCAAATCTGCTTTGGTTCTCAAGGATTTTATTGCCAGCTGAAAATGGCTTAATTGTGTTGTGCTTGCAAAGAAAACACGGGCTGGGGGAATCAAAGCTTTCCACAAGAGGAGAAGAAATGCCATAAATAACACGCTGGGGTTTTGTTTTTTTGGGTCTCACCATTTCCATGCATGTAAACTGGCATGGGTTTGCCTTTCTTCCCTAAGCATGAAGTCAACTGGAAAAAATTCCTCAGGAAAAGGTGGTTTCCCCATTCCCAGTAAGCTCCTGGGGTTTGGGCATGAACTGGATCTTTATAGGTCTGATGCTGGGATCTCCAAGGGAAAATGAACCCACCTTGGTAGCAGAGGGAATGGGCAAATCCAGGGGAAATTCCACTGAGAGAAGCCTGCACGTTTGATAAGGCTTGAGAGAGCAAATAAACAGATTTGCAAGTGAAGGGGATCTACAGATGTGCAATTCTGCTGGAAAAAAAATAGGTTTGTCCCATGGGAGGGATGAATTGGACAGAGGAAATTGAATTTAGGATTTATGTACCTGAGAAGAGCAGAACTCACACCCCCCAACATCATTTGTAAGTGTATATTTTGTGTCCAAAATCTTAATTTAGGATTTCAGGCTGCCTTAGTTAGGCTTATTCTGAAGGCAAGTCACCAGCTAGTCACTGTATATTTTGTGTCCACATTTTTAACTGTATATTTTGTCTCCAAAATCTTCATTTAAGTTTTCAGGATGTCTTAGTTGAGTTTATCCTAAAGGCAAATCACTAGCCAGTCACTGTATATTTTGTGTCCACATTTTTAAGTGCATATTTTTTGTCCAAAATCTTCATTTAAGATTTCAGGATGTCTTAGTTAGGCTTATCCTGAAGGCAAATCACCAGCCAGTCACTGTATTTTGGAAAAAAATAAATATATTTTCATATATATATGAAATGCTTGCTGCTGCAGGAGGGGGATGTGGGGACCAAGGTGAAGAAATCCTGAATTACTGAATTCCAAACAGAAATCCACTTCTAGCAGGAGCTGTGTCGACCTCCCAATCCAACAGCAACCCACAAATTCTGCCAAGGAAAACTCCTTTCCAAGGCCAGATTCCATGTGGCTCAATTCTCACCAAATTAAGGTGCCTGATTTAAAGCATCTTTAGCTCCCAGCTGAACTTTCAGACCCAATAAAATGTGGTGTTGGTAAAAAGGGAGCTCTGAGCTCTCAGAGCAAGGTCAAAGGCCTTCAAATGTTCAGGAAATGTTTCTGATATTTAATGTACGTGTGGCACATTCCCTGGTTTCTGCAGGCAGGCAGGTCCAGCACCACGCAGGGACCCAGGATTGGGGATGATCTTCCAGAAATTATTAAATTAATATGCAGGGACCCAGGATTGGGGATGATCTTCCATAAATTATTAAATTAATATGCAGGGACCCAGGATTGGGGATGGTCTTCCATAAATTATTAAATTAATATGCAGGGACCCAGGATTGAGGATGATCTTCCATAAATTATTAAATTAATATGCAGGGACCCAGGATTGGGGATGGTCTTCCAGAAATTATTAAATTAATATGCAGGGACCCAGGATTGGGGATGATCCTCCAGAAATGTCAGGGACATCAATCTGCCATTGTCTGGGACACAGCAATATTCCATGTTTTTCCTTCTCAAGCCGTCAGTCAGCTTTGTGCTCAAAGACAGCAGTGGGGGCGTGGTTTCAGATTAATGAGAGGGAATTTTCAGGTTAATGAGGAAGAATTTTCAGATTAATGGGGAAGAATTTTCAGATCAATGGGAAAGAATTTGCATATTAACAAGGAGGAATTTGCATATTAACTAGGAGGAATGTTCCGATTAATGGGAAAGAATGTTCAGATGAACAAGGAGGAATTTTCAAATTTATAGGAAGGAATTTTCAAATTAACAAGGAGGAATTTTCAAATTAATGAGGAATTTTCAGATTAATGGGAAGGAATTTCCAGATTTATGAGGAAGAATTTTCAGATTAACAAAGAGGAATTTGCAGATTAATGAAGAGGAATTTTCGTATTAACAAGGAGGAATTTTCAAATTATTGGAAGGAATTTTCAGATTATTGAGGATAAATTTTCAGATTATTGAGGATAAATTTTCAGATTAATGAAGAGGAATTTTCAGATTAATGAGGAGGGATTTGCAGATTAACGAGGAGGAATTTTCAAATTATTGAGGAGGAATTCTCAGATTAGTGGGAAGGAATTTGCAGATTAACAAGGAGGAATTTGCATATTAATGAAGAGGAATTTTCAGATTAATGAAGAGGAATTTTCAGATTAATGAGGAAGAATTTTCAGATGAACAAGGAGGAATTTTCAGATTTATGGGAAGGAATTTTCAGATTAAGAAAGAGGAATTTTCAATTTAACGAGGACAAATTTTCAGATTAAGAAAGACGAATTAATGTGAGTGATCAAAGTGACCAAACAATGACAATTTCCAAAACTGAGATTTTCCTTTTCATCTCCCATTATCTGCTGCTCTCCCACAGCTCCCATTCTTTGGCTGTCTCCAGGGACAGGGAGTTAATGGTTAATAAAACTCACCAGAGGTGTGAGAACGTGTGGAGCTGCCATGGGGATGTTGACAATTCCTGGAAGGAAAAGGGTTAAGAGCCAGCAGCTCTCACACACACACAAATGTGGGGCTGCACTTCCATTCTGTCCCTTTCAGCTCCAGCTGCTCGGTGCCAAATTTCCCAAAATCGAGATGAACACAGCAGGGTGAGGAGACCTTGGTGGTTTTAAACCTGGTTTAAAACATCTGGGTTTTTTTAAAACCAAGTTTAAAACCTCTTCTGGTTTTCAAACCTTTATGGATTTTGCCCATCAGCAGGAGCCTGTCAAGAACAGTCAGATCAGAGGGATAAAATCCAAGAATTTGGGTTGAAAGGGACCTTAAAATCCCATCCCACCCCTGCCATGGGACACTTTTTACTGTCCCAAGGTCCTCCAAGCCCTGCCCAGCCTGGCCTTGGATATTCCAGGGATCCACAGCTTCTCTGGGAATTCCATCCCAGCCCTTCCCTACCCTCACAGGGAAGGATTTTTCCCCAAAATTCCATTTATCTCTGCCCTCTATCAGTTTTATTCCACCCCCCTTGTCCAAAATCTCCATCCCTTGTCCAAAATCTCTCTCCATCTCTCCTGTCACCTCCATCAGACCCTGTTCAGCCAATTTTAGGAGAAAAAGCGATGAGACTTGGGATTACTCAGCCATTTTTAGGAGAAAAGGCAACAAGAATTGGGATTGTTCAGCCATTTTGGGAGAAAAGGAGAAGGGAATTGGAATTATTCAGCCATTTTGGGAGAAAAGACAGCAAGAATTGGGATTGTTCAGCCATTTTTAGGAGAAAAGGCAAGGAGAATTGGGATTTTTCAGCTAATTTTAGGAGAAAAGGCAACAAGGATTGGGATTTTTCAGCCAATTTAGGAGAAAAGGCAAAGAGAATTGGAATTGTTCAGCCAATTTCAGAAAAGGCAAATGGAATTGAGATTGTTCAGCCAATTTTAGGTGCAAAGTCAATTGGGAACGAGAATTGGGATTTTTCAGCCATTTCAGGAGAAAAGGCGAAGAGAATTGGGATTTTTCAGATAATTTTGGGTGCAAAGACAACGAGAATTGGGATTGTTTAATATTAGGAAAAAAGGCAATGAGAGTTGGGATTTTTCAGATAATTTTAGGTGCAAAGGCAACGAGAATTGGGATTGTTTAGTATTGGGAGAAAAGGCAATGAGAATTGAGATTTTTCAATATTAGGAGAAAAGGCAAGGAGGACTGGGATTTTTTTCAGCCAATTTTAGGAGAAAAGGTAAAGAAAATTGGGATTGCTCAGCCAATTCAAGTCACCTGCTGGCCCCAAAGCCCTCATGGGGGCTCAGAGAATTTCCAGCTTTGCCCTGCAGAGCCCAGGGGGCTCGGGGAGAGGGGCTGGGCTGTGTTTTGTGCTTTCCTGGCTGCAGCAGGCGGGGATAAAGCAGAGCCCTGAGAGTGGCACCAGGGGCAGAGCCGTGGAAAGCTTCCAATGGGAAAGGGAGTGGCGAGAGAGAGAACACGAACACGGCGGCAGCAGAAAGAGCTGGAAGGATTCTGGAATGGTTTCTGGGAGGTTTCTGGAAGGTTTCTGTCTGTTCTGATTGCAAACCTCCTGCCCTTTCTGCCCCTCTCCTCCTGAGCTGTTTGCATCCACACCTCAGGATCCAAGATGGCGTTTGGTGGCTCCTGAGGGATTTGCTGTGGGATTTGTGGGCACAGGATGGAGCCTCTGGCAAATCCTGAGTGAGTTTTCCCCTTCCCTGGGTCGCTCCCCTCTGGGCTGGCACCCACAATTTTGGGCAGGAATCCAAAATCCCATCACAGGTCTGTGGCTCCAAGGAAGCCAAGGCTGATCCCAGAAGTTCCCACCCCTCCTCAGAGCACAAACCTCTGCTCAGAGCTGTGCTTTGGTAAATATTGAATTTTAATTTCATTTCATTTTCGTTTTGGGGGCCAAATGCCTCCTGAGGGACACCCAGCACCCTGAGTGGTTTCCCTGCTGCATTTCTGCTGCTGAGCATTTATTACCACTGCAATTTATTCCCTATCAGGGCACCCACTCCAGTGAAAACTGCATTTATAAACCTGAAAGCATCTGATTTCTGCTAACACCACATAAATGACTGCTCTCCTCCCTTTCTCACACTTTTTCTCCCACTAGATTAGCTGAGATCAAATGTCCTCAGTGTTTTCCATCACTTTGTACCAGAGCCTGGAGTCTGTGGCCACAACATAAATGACAATATCAGAGTTTATTTTCTCTCCTGGAAAGCAAATAAACTGTGCTAAAAACAGAGAGAATTAGATCACTGGCCATTGTGGAAGGAAAACCACAGCAGCAAACAGGCTGGAGTTTCCTGAGGAGGCAGCTCTGGGCTTTTTGCATCCACTGGGAACTTAAATCCCCATCCCTGACAGGGCCCTGGGTGGCTTTGGATGTGTTTGTGCTGCATCTGCCCATCAAAAATTACTGGATTTCTCCACCAGGTGCACCAGGGATGGTCCTGGAGATGCTGGAGCTAGTGGGGAGCAGTCCCAGCTTTTTTGGGAGCTTTTTTGGGAGCCTTCACAGCATCTTTTCCCTGCTCAGGAAGCCGAGGAGATGCTGGCACAGGTGGGGCTCAGCCCTTCCCAGAACTCCTGCAGGGCTGGGAAAGAGGAGCACGGATTAAATCAGCTGGCACCTCTCGGAATGTAAAACTGAACAGATGAGTACAAACCAACCCAAGCTCAGAAGTGTTGCTTAAACTTCCTGAGATTGTTTTGGGCTGATTACTTGGACCAGCCCTCCAAGGCCCACCCGTTCAAACACCTCTGCCACTTGAAAAATCTGTCGTCAGAGGGGAAATTATCCTCAGCCAGCAAAGGCCACGGCTTCCTCTGCCCTGCTATCACCATCTTGTGCTGCTTATTTTGCTTTTCTGGTGCCATTTTGTGCCTCCAGGCCCAGCTCTGCCCTTCACTTACGCACAGGGGAAGGATTCCCCACCCAGCCCGGGCATCCTGAGCTGGAACTGGGGCCAGATTGAATGTCCTGTGCTCTGTCCTGGTGCCAGGAGGGGAAGGATGGTGGCAGGAGGAGGAGGAGGCTCTCTCCTGGTTTTTCACACTGGGAAATGCTGTGCCTCAGCGTGAGTTTCTTTGTAATCTCCCTAATTCTTCAGGAGTTGGCTTTGATCCCCTGGTTTTATTTGAGCTGGTGCCCAAACCCTATTAAAGAGCCTTGTGACAGGGGCTGGAGGGGGAAAGGTTGTGCTTTTTCCCATCAGATGTTGAGCAATCAGCCTGGAAAGCTGATCAGTGTCACAGCTGGTGGCAGTGAGGCCTGGTGACATCGCGCTGCTGTGGTGGCAGCCAGGCCCCAGGGTGCCTGTGGGCCCACAGGGCTGGGGTTGGTCCCCACAGGTGGGATGGGAGCTGCAGGAGCATCCTGGGTCCCTTCCCTGATCCCTTCACTGATTTCCTTCCTGGATCTTTTCCCTGATTCTTCCCTTGAATCCCTTCACTGGATCCCTTCCCTGAGTCCCTTTCCTGGATCCTCGCCTAGGCATCCCTTCTTGAGATCCTTTCCCTTGGTGCCTTCCCTGGATCTTTTCCCTGAATCCCCTCCCTGAATCCCCCCCTGGATCCCTTCCTGGATCCCTCCCTGAATCATTTCCCTGATTCCTTCCTTGGGTCCCTTCCATAAGTCCTTTCTCTGAATCCCTTCCCTGGATCTCTCCCTGGATCCTTTCCCTGATCCCTCCACTGAATCCCCTCCTGGTTCCCTTCCCTGATCCCTTCTTGGGTCCCTCCCTTGGATCCCCTCTTTGGATCCCTCCCTGGGTCCTTTCTCTGAATCCCTTTCCTGGTTCCCTCTCCTGGATCCCCTTCCTGGATCCCTTCCCTGATCTCTCCCTGTTCCCCTCCCTGGGTCCCTGGATCCCCAATTTCGGGCAGCTCTCCAGGGTCCCCCCACAGCTCTGTGGCTCCAAGGAAGTCCAGGCTGATCCCAGAGGTTCCTGTCCCTCCTCAGAGCACAGACTCTGCTCACAGCTCTGCTTTGGTAGACAATTCAGTTGAATTTAATTTCATTTCATTTTCAAATGGCCCCTGAGGTCACCTGTGGCAGCAGAGGGGACACCCAGCACCCAGCCTGGGCCTGTCTTGATGTGACAAAGGGCAGGGATCACGTGTGGGGACAATCAGAGGGGCAGACAAAGGCACAGAGAGAATGAGCAGGGGCTCACCCCGTCACCTGTGACAGCACTGGAAGGTGCTTGTGCTCTCTGCCACCAAGGGTGACACAACAAAACCTGTGCAGAACAGCCCAGAGCAGGGGACAACAGGCTGGCTTTGTGCCCCTGGTATGGTGGGGTGACCCCAGAGCTGGGGATCGAGTGCCAGCAGTGCCCATCAATTCTGGCTCTTTTTGTAAAAAAAAAAAACCAAAAAAAAAAAAAAACCACAAAAAACCAAAACAAAAAACCCCAAACAAAATCTAAAAGAAAAACAAAAAAAAACCACAAAAATACCCCAAAACCAAAACCCACAAAACCAAATCAACCCACAAATCCATCCTGCAGCTTTCCAGAACCTTCCCAGCCCAGCTTTCCTCCCTCCCCACCTGTGCTGGGCTCCAGGGAGGGCAGGGGGGTGCCCAGGGCAGGTTTCACCCTGCACAGAGCTCTTTGCTTTGCATTATTCACACTCAGATTGCTTCCCCTCTGACCCTTCCCCGCTGTAATTTTTTCAAGCTGAAGAAGTGTCTGTTCTGAATCTCCATCTGAAATGGCAAATTGGCTTTGAATCTTTTTTGGAAGGGCCAGAAAGGAATGAAAGGTTTCCAAGCACCTTTTGTGCTGTTTGGTGTCTGGAAGTGGTTCTTCTCGGGGGGGAAGCAAAGAGAAGAAGCAGATCTGGGTGAGTAATTGAATCTGCAGCAGGTAATTTTCTGTCAGGCAGCACCTCAGCCCTCAAAGCTTTTGGTTCCCAGCACAAAACATCCCTGAGCTGGCTCTGCTCTGCCCTCAATGTGCTGCAGATAACTCTGGGAAGGAGAAACCTCCCCAAGGAGCGAATCCCTGAGTAAAATCCCTGATCAAACAAGGCTCAGGAGGATGGGGCAGGGTGTGGATCCTGATGTGGAGAGGCTGCTTTCATCATCATCATCACCTCAGGTAAAATTAGCACTGTGCTAATTACCCCAGCTGGGGGGAGTGCAGATGTTTCAGAGGGGTGAGACTGGAGCTGGACCATCCCCCTTTTATCATTGTGAGGAAAGGGATGGAGCTGTTCCAGCCCAAATCCACATGGATTCACATGTGGCACCTCCTTCTGGAGCTGCTCACCCCAAATCCTGAGCATTTCTATCACCAGAGCTTTTCCAAATCATTCTCCCACTTTTTTCTTCTATAGCAAAGGAATTCTGTGAGTTTGGGATTCTGAATTAGCAGGGTTTGCTGGAGGGTGTAAGAACCACTGCTTTACTTCTCCAAAAAGAAGGATAAAATGGGAGGAAAGACAAAAAAGCACCTTCTGACAGAGTGGCTCCCTGTGGAAAAAAGGGAGAGAAGCTTAATCAGTGCAGTGAGTAATTGCAGGAACTGCCATAAAACACTTCCCAAATTTCATTTCCCACTTCACACCCCACCACAGGTCACTCTGGGAAGCCTCCCATGGAATTGCTGAGGTCACATTTACTTGTTATGAGTAAGGGTAGGGAAGGTTTCCCCTTGGAGACACTCCTGGGGCTCTTTCTGATTTCCCCTTGGAATTCTGAAAGCCTGGATGCAGAATTCCTATTTTTCCTGCCCTACTCAGAGCATGGCTACCCCAAGGAGGCATTTCCCAGGCAAAATTCCTGCTGGAAAACCTGGCACAGCCACTCCAGGGGGGTTAATCCTGGAGAAAAGGAGGCCCAGGGCTGCCCCCATCTCCCTCACAGCTCCTGAAAGGGGCCTGTGCTCAGCTGGGGCTGGGCTCTGTCTGCAGCAGCACTGACACAGCCAGAGCACACAGCCTCCAGCTGCACCCAGGGAAATACAGGCTGGACAGCAGGGAAAAGTGTTTGACAGAAAGGGGGACAAAGTTCTGGAATGTTCTGCCCGGGGAGGTGGTGGAGTCCCCATCCCTGGGTGTGTTTGACAAAGCCTGGATGTGGCACTGGGGGCCAGGGGTTGGGTGAGGGGCTGGGGCTGGGCTGGACTCGATGGGCTTGGAGGGCTCTGACAACCTGGGGATTCTGGGAATTCTCTGATTCTGTGGATTCTGTGATTCTGTGATTGATTATGTGATTCTGTGAATTCTGTGATTTCTGGGATTCTGGGATTCTGTGGATTCTGGGATTCTGTGAATTCTGGGATTCTGTGATTTCTGGGATTCTGGGATTCTGTGAATTCTGTGGATTCTGGGATTCTGTGGATTCTGGGATTCTGTGGATTCTGTGGATTCTGGGATTCTGTGGATTCTGGGATTCTGTGATTTCTGGGATTCTGGGATTCTGTGAATTCTGTGGATTCTGGGATTCTGTGGATTCTGGGATTCTGTGAATCCTGTCAATTCTATCAATTCTGTCAATTCTGTCAATTCTGTCAATTCTGTGATTCTGTGCATTCTGTGATTCTTTTGATTCTGGGATTCTGGGGTTCTGTTATTCCATGAATTCTGGGATTCTGGGATCTATTCTGTGATTCTGTCACTCTGTGGATTCTGTGGATTCTGTGGACTCTGTGAATTCTGTAATTCTGTGATTGAATCTGGGATTCTGTGGATTTTGGGATTCTGAGAATTCTGTTACTTCTGTGGCTCTGGGGCAGCCTCCTCCCTGCTGCTGCTTTTTACCACGGTCACCCAGAGGCCACCAGCAGCTCCTTTTGGCACCTGGGCCAAGCCGGGATCGTGACAGACCAAAAATATCCCGTGCTGCCCTGTCAGGCGAGGCGGGGAGACACCCTGTGATCAAAGATGGGGAAGCAGAGCAACCAAAGCACTGCCCAGTAGCCGCAGCAGAGCAGCTGCCTGACACTTGTGGAGCTTCCTAGAGCCCGGAGAAAGGATGTGAAGGAGGAGGAGGAGGAGGAGGAGGAGGAGGATGATACGGAGGGCTCAGCAGATGTTTCATTGGAGCTGCTCCCGTGCGTGAGAGAACGCACGGAGCCTCTCCACGGAAAATGTGCATGCAGAAGTGGACATGGCACTGGAGATGAGATAATTATTAAGGCATTTCTATTCTGGAGCTTTTCTGTGCGGAGTTTTACACGACAATAAACGCTAGCCTTGCCTTTCTACACGCACACACGTTCCCTGGCTCTTGGTCACTGATATGTCCCCAAGTCTGTCCCTTTGGCCACAAATAGCTCATTGCCCTATTTGAAAGGTTCCTGGTGGAGTGCAGCCAGGTTTGCCCGGCTATATTTACCTAAGCTGGCAAATTGGGCCACGGCCCTCCCAGCTCTGCTGCTATATATAAAGGGGAACAACACAAAATAAACCAGCAAACACCCGATCCATTCAAAACCGAAATGTGTTCTGCACTGCCTGACGGTGCTGAGTGTGAGAGCTGTGCCCAGGTTGTCTGGGGATGGTCTGGAAATAAACTGGGCATACTGGGAACTCACTGGGGATACTGGGAATTCACTGGCAACACTGGGAATTCGCTGGCAACAGGTTGCCGGGTTATAACCCCGCTGGTTTTGGGGTGACACTTCGGGACGGGCCCCGGGAGGTGCAGAACGGCCCCGAGGGGCGGCGGGGACTGAGCGTGGCCCGTCCGGAGCCGCTGTCGCCGCTGTCCCGCGGATGCTCCGGGGACCGCTCGGCGCTGCCGCAGCTCCCGGCGCTGCCGCCAGGTGGCGGCCGAGGGACCGGGACTGGGATCGGGATGGGGATCGGGATTGGATTGATCAGGATCGGGATCGGAATCGGGATTGGATTGATCAGGATCGGGATCGGGATTGAGATCAGATTGATCGGGATCGGGATGGGATCAGCACCCGGATCGGGATCAGGATCAGGATTGGAACGGGATCAGAACGGGATTGGGACGGGGATCAGGATCAGCACCGGGACCGGGATCGGGATTGGGATTGGGATCAGGATCAGAATCAGCATTGATATCAGGATCACTATCCAGACTGGAATCAGGACTGGGATCAGGACAAGGATTAGGATCAGGATTGGAATCGGGATCAGGATTGGGATCAGCACTGGGATCAGAATCAGGATCAGGACTGGGATCAGGACAGGGATTGGGATTGGGATTGGGATTGGATGGATCAGGATCAGAATCAGCACAGGGATCAGGATCAGGATTGGGATAGAGATGGGGATCTGGAACGGCACAGGGATAGGGACCAGGACTGGGACTGGGACAGGGATCAGGATGGTATTTTGGATTGAGATAGGTCCAGACTGTAAAGGGAGATGGTGAAAAATAGGGAGAGTTGCTTGTAGCACGGGTAGACAGTGATAGGAAAAGCGGTAAAGGTCTAAAACTGAAAGAGGGGAGATTTAGATGAGATATTTGGGACAAACCCCCCATGAGCTGCAGCTGCCCCATCCCTGGAAGTGCCCAATAGTAGCACCAGTCCCACCCTGCTTGTTTTTCTCTCTCCAGCCCACGGGGTTTGTGCTCCTGGGCTGAGATTTGGATCATTTGTCCTTGGTGCCCAGCTGGAGCAGGAATTGTTTTGTCTCCCTGCTCTGTGCACAGAGCTCAGCATCCCCTGGTGTGAGCCCAGCCCCACACACTGAAGCAGCACAGAACCTGAAACATAGAAAAGATAAACCTGAGGCATCAAAAACACCAATCCACATTTTTCAGCCCAGATGAAAACTTTCAACTTCTTGTTTCAGCCTGGTTCTGTCACTTCCCTTTCTCTGCCTGGAAGTGACTCTGTTGTCAGACACTCCTTCCTTTTCCCTGCTTTGGGCCTCTCCTGCCCACCACAGCCTCCAACTCCTTCTGTTTGCAGGTTCCCAGCTCCAACCAACAAAGATTACAGAGGCAAAAAAAGCTTACAAACAATATTTTTCCCCCTCCTACACAACATTTCTGATGCCCTGAAAGGTACCTGCTATTTCCTGAAGTGAGCTCAGACCTCCTGCACAGCGTGTGAGAAACAAGGGATAAACAAGGGGATATATCCTGTCCCACATCTGAAACCCAACTTCACAAAAACCATGCACTAAATGACACATGATAACGGGGAAGGAGATGCCAGCTGCCCCTAATGAATGGTGGTGAGCAAGGCTGGAAAAATAAATGATATAATATCTCTTATTATACCCCCTTTGACATAAATGAATCCTGACCCGGAACAACGGCGCTGCTTTCCAAGGGAAAATAACCAGGGTGAAGTTTTAATCATGAGTCAGGAGGCCAGTGCAGGGTGGTTTGTTAGAATTTTGCTTCAGCTGGTAAATTTTGTGGAAAGTCGGGGATGGGGTGAGCGACTTTCACACAGAAATTCCAATTCCTGCCTCTTAGGGGTGGCTGGGAAGGAGCTGCTGAACCTCAACTTCAGGAATTGGCTTTTGGAAGAAGCCCCAAGGAGATGTTCAAGGCTCTGGAAGAGCTGGAAGGTCCTGTTGTTTCACCATGGAACTGCCCAAAATATATCCAGGTTATTCCCTTTGGACTGGTGGGAACTTAAAAATTCCAGTTAATTGGGAATGACTGGAGGCTCAGGTTCTTGCTGGGGATGCACTTTTTGTTCCTCTGGTTGGGTTTTTTGGGAGTCTTCTTTGCTTTTTTTATTGCTCAGCCCTACAATGGACATGGAAAAACATTCCTGGGAAATCTTCATTGAGAAAGAGGAGATGGGGGAGGAGGAGCCTCCCTCTCATTGACCCTATTTATCTATTTATCCCATTTTTCCTTTGTTTCCAGTGTCCTGCAGGAACCTTTCCTCGGGGGGAAGGATTAAGTGGCTCTACCAGAACACAGGGTCCACTTAAATCTAAACCTGGAGAAGAAAAGGTCCCAGGGAGAGCTTGGAGCCACTTCCAGGGCCTAAAGGGGCTCCAGGAGAGCTGGAGAGGGATTTGGGACCAGGAATGGAGGGACAGGGCACAGGGAATGGCTCCCACTGACAGAGAGCAGGGATGGATGAGGAATTAGGAAGAAATTATTCCCTATGAAGTTGATGAGCTCCTGGCACAGGTTGCCCAGAGAAACTGGATATGGAAGCTTCAAACTTGTAGCTGAAGAGAAGAAAAGCCCAATGTGCTCTCACAAGGTGTGTGGCACAGGAATGTTCTTTATTTTGATGTCTTTATTCATAAAAAAAAAAAAAAAACAAAAAGGAAGAACTGCATGCATTGCTATTCATCATTATTATACATTGTGTTTGTAGTGGGATAAATGAAATTAAAGTAACAAACAAAAAAAAAAGGCAAGCTGGTTGAGAGCAGCATGGGCTGAGATCAGAGGCTGGAGATAAAAGTGGAAGAAGATATAAAATGTTTTTTTATGAATTACATGCCTGGGAGAGAAGTTTCTTCCTGACCCAGGCACACCTTACCAGCCCCACTCATGTGTTTGTATTTATTATTTGTATCTCTCTGTGCCAAAACACACGGGACAAATCCCTAAATCAGGATCCTGGTGCTTCCACTTCCAGCAAAGCCATTCCAAAGGAAGAATTTTATTTTCCAGAGGCTCACAGGGAAGAGAACTTGGGGAGGAGAAGGGAGCTGAGCTCCTGAGCTTCACAGGGGGAGCTGCACCTGGAATTGGCACCTTGGGAAGGAATGGGGGTGTTTTGGTCACAATTGGCACCTTAGGAAGGAACTGGGGACATTTTGGTCACAATTGGCACTTTGGGAAGGAATGGGGACATTTTGGTCAGAATTGGCACCTTGGGAAGGAATGGGGGTGTTTTGGGCACAATTGGCACCTTGGGAAGGAACTGGGGACATTTTGGTCACAATTGGCACCTTAGGAAGGAACTGGGGACATTTTGGTCAGAATTGGAAACTTGGGAAGGAATGGGGGTGTTTTGGTCACAACTGGCACCTTGGGAAGGAGCAATTGCTCCCCATCTTTCCCAAAAAGGGGAAACCATTCAATAAAAGCATCCCAGTCAGGATCTGAGGGCAGTGGAAGGGTTAATTCCCATGTCTGGAAGGTGATATTCTATTTTATTCAATCCCAATGGTGCTTTTTTTCCAACACCACAGAAAAGTACTGAGACCCTTCCACATTTTCCTACATTTTCCTACATTTTCCTACATTCCTTCCCATTTTTTTCTAGACTATTTCCCCCATGTCTGCCAGTGTTTAAATCCAGGATACTAGAAGTTGGTTTTTACTGCACTTATAAGTGGTTGCTGCTGATGAATCAGCACATAAAAGAGGCTAATTAATGACTTTTGGAATAACTAACACCCCCCAGGCTTCAGTTTTACCTAAAGGGATCATATTTATCCAGAGACAAGTGCTAGCAAAAGAGAAATACATTAAAATAATCCAGCAATCCTACTACTACATGGAGTAAATTGCAGGGGGAAAAAAAACCCCAACAAAACACTTAGCAGGCTATTTTTTCTTCATTAAACGTGATGAGCTCATAAAACCCCAATTAATTAGTCAGAGTGATGTGAGTGACTCGTCAGAGCTAATTTTAGCAGCCTAAAGTTAGCCAGCATTTCCACAGCAGCCGTTTCATCTCCTTCAGCAATAAATGGAGAGGGATGAACACTTCCAGGAAAAACTCATCCTGCTGCCCTCAGCTCCCCAAAAACCTGGGGAAGGAGGACTGAACTCCCCTGTGGAGACAGGAGAGCCCCAGTAACCACAGAGAGCAGCCAAACACTGAATTTCTTGGCTGTTAAGAGCAGGTGAGACCAACCCCCCCAAGCCCCAATATGATTATTTTACGTTTGCAGGGTAATTAAACACAATGCAAATGAACTGCAATCATCAGGGGGCAAAAAGCATGATGAGGCATTGCTCACTGGATAATTACAGAGATGTGCAGAGCAGGAACTTCCACGTCACAGACACCTTCAGAGCGTTTTCCTTTTTTTCCCAGTTTGAGCCCACAGAGGAGTCGCTGGATTTCTCCATGAAGGATCATTTTCACACAGCCAACTGAGACAAGCCTTTTTCATTCTGACAAAATCACCCTGTTTGTTGTCCAGACTGATCCTTGTCTTTGCAAGGAAGTGCAATACACTAAAAAGAAAAGCGAAATGAAATGAAATGAAAGAGGATTTGGTATAAAATATTGCACAGCTCACTCCAGGCATGATCTTCTCCTCAAGGCTCGACCTGATTTTGCTGATTTAAAACTGAAGGTTTTGTTTTGATTTTTTTTTTTTCCTGACCTCCTGCATCCCTCCAGCTGCTGAGGGAGCAGCACCTCAAGGAATGGCTCATGATTAGGGAATGAAATCTCTCCAGGATTTTATTGTGGATCCCACAGGATGGGCAGGGTGTGAACACGTGTCCAAAGCCACCCAGGAACACTGGGGTCACTTATTCCCTTGTCCTACAAAGAACAGTAGATTCTGCAGAGGAGCTCTGGGATTCCTACACCTGAGGAATCATTTGTTGGGATAATGGAGCTCAGAACCTCCTGGAGAGACTGAGAATGGACCTTCCAAACCAACGAGGCAGCTTTGAAATCCCTACCCAGAGAGCCCAGGGCATGGTTTGTGTGCCCTGCCAAGGTCATTCTGGGCACACAAGGGCCAGCCCTGGTCCCTGCAGGAAGGAAAGTTCAAAGAGGGTTTGATCAAGGGGCTCTCTGGGCATCCCAAGTGGAAGCTGCTCCCTTGTGCCCACAGCTGTCCCTGGGGCGTCACTTATTCCCTTGTCTTACAAAAAACAGCCCCGTAGATTCCTCAGAGGAGCTCTAGGATCCCTACACTTGAGGAATCATTTGTTGGGATAATGGAGCTTCAGAACCTCCTGGAGGGACTGGGAATGGACTTTCCAAACCAATGAAGACCCAGGGCATGGTTTGTGTGCCCTGCCGAGGTCATTCTGTGTCCCTGGATGTGGCCAGTCCTGTGAAGAAAGTTCACAGAGGGGTTTGCTCGAGGGGCTCTCTGGGCATCCCAAGTGGAAGCTGCTCCCTTGTGCCCACAGCTGTCCCTGGCAGCCCAGCAGGGTGTGACAGGGTGTGACAATGTGTGACAGTGTGGGCACACTGGCAGCAAGGTCTGGGACACAAATACTGCTGCACACGAGTTCATTGTTTGCATCCAAGGAGCTATGAGGGGGCAGTTTGTTGGGAGGGGTTCCAAGGGCAGCAAAAGTCAGATTTGGGACTCTATGGAGAGCCTGTTTAAGGTCACAGCTGCTTTCCTGTAGGAAACATCTCCAGGAGGCTGGCTGGGAGCTGTCACCGGCTCCTCAGGCTCCTCACAGCTGGTGACGAGGGCAACAGCGCTGAGGGACTTTTGGCTGTACTTGATCTCCAGGGCTGACTTCTCCGCTTGCTTCTCCCGCGTCTTCTCGGCGCGGTTCCACTCCTGCTCCTTCTGCTCCAGCTGCATGGCGCTGCAGTGAGGGGCGTACACCTCCGTGGTCTCCTCGAACTGCAAGCAGTCCACCTTGTAGTACTTCTTCTTGACGTGCAGCACGTCGTTGAACCTGTGGCCCCACAGGATCTCCCTGGGCACGTAGGAGCTGCGCGACTGGTGGGAGGTGCCCGTGGAGTCGC
Source organism: Zonotrichia albicollis (assembly GCF_047830755.1). NCBI lineage: Eukaryota > Metazoa > Chordata > Aves > Passeriformes > Passerellidae > Zonotrichia > Zonotrichia albicollis. The sequence continues at coordinate 11,664,163 of NC_133837.1, read as the reverse complement.
CCGTGTAGACGAACGTCACCAAGATCTCAAAGTTGTCCTTGGCCAGAGCTTTGCGGTCCAGGCCGTACAAGGGGCTGTCGCTGTCGATCTCGTGGACGACGGTGACGGGTGTGACCAGGATGATCTGGTCGTTGAGCAGCTTCAGGTCGCGGTACTCCATGGTCATCCTGCCCTCCTTGTCCTCCCTGTAGCGCAGCAGCTGCGCGCGCACCGAGCCCTCCACCATGTGGTTGGGCCGGAAGTCCCCGATGCGCCACATCAGGCAGAATTTGTCATCCCTCAGCCCGACCACGGCGTAGTAGCTGAAACGGATGGTCTGGGCCCTCTTGCGGGCCGTGGCCATCTTGGCCAAGGCCGCCCCGATGATGAAGGTGTCGATGATGCAGCTCAGCACCGACTGCAGGATCACCATGAGGATGGCGAGCGAGCACTCCTCGGTCACACAGCGGTAGCCGTACCTGTGGGGGCACATGCAAATGGAAACCTTTGTAACCTTTGGAAACCAATGGAAACCTTTGTAAAGGTTTCTTTTTATGTGAACTGAGAGGGGGAATTGTGGGACTCCATAAAATCAGAGGAGTTTGGGAAAGCTGCAAAAGGCAGGCCTCAGAGACAGCAGAACTGTGATTGGAGCTAAGCAGTAGCCATGAGATTGGTCAGCAGAAAAATTATGTAAGAAGCAAAAAAGGACAAATCGAATAGTAGAAAAAAATATGTAAGAGGTAGAGAAGTAAGGACAAATATTCTGTGTATTAATGCTTGTCTAGAATAACTAGACAAGTGAACCAAGAGGGGGAATTGTGGGAATCCATAAAATCAGAGCAGTTTGTGTCACAGACATGTTTTATGGAAAATCCTTTCCTTAGGATTTTTTTCTCCTGAGAAGCTGAGAGGCCTCAGGAACAAAATGTAAACAATGATTATCTGCTGCTGTGAATGCAACAGGTGCATCCTTGATTGGTCCATGTTGGTTGTTTCTAATTAATGGCCAATCAGTTAGCTGGCTCAGGCTCTCTGAGATGGCATCTTCCCATTGTCATAACCATGTAATGAGACTGATGGTGGAAAATAAAACAGCTCAAGGTTGTTCCTAGCAGTCCCATCCCATTTGTGATTTGTCCACAGACCCCAGCTGGCAATAGAAAATGCACAATTTATTCCAAGCCTGTGATCCTCCCCTGAAGTATTATCCATCTGTAATCCCATTGGCCCAAGTCTTATTCCGTGCCCACTTTGAATCTCCCTGTCAAGCTGTGGGAGGCAGACCAAGCTCTCTTGGCCCTTTTCTCCCTCTCTCCCCCTCCCTCCCCTTCCCCTCTTCACCCTCAGAAACCCCAAAATTGGGGATGGGACCCCCAATAAACCCTCATCTAATGAGCCCCCTCAGAAGCCGTGTGGAGTCTCCTTGCCTGCCTGCTGCTACGAGTGAACAAACAGCTTATGGGGCCAACCAAGGGCCCTCAAACGAACACCAGCTCGTACCCGATGGTGGTCTGGGTCTCCAGGGAGAACAGGAAGGCTCCTGTGAAGCTGTGCACGTTCGCCACACAGGGGGTGGCCTCCTCCTCATCGCTGAACACGTCCCCGTGCTGGACGGCAATCAGCCAGAACGCCAGGCCGAAGAACAGCCACGAGAGCACGTAGGACAGGGAGAAAATCACAAACATGTGGCGCCACTTGATGTCCACCAGCGTGGTGAAAATGTCCACCACGTAGCTCTCCCACTCCCCGAAGATGTGCTTGAAGTAGACGTTGCAGCTGCCATCCTTGTGCAGGAATCTCCTCTGCAGCCTTTTCACCTCCTTTTCCGCGCTGTCCCTGCAGCTGCCGCGGTAGCTGACTTTGTTCCCCTGGATATTTACGGGCCTGTAGCAGCCACTTTGGTCATTCATCTTCCTCATCTCTGCCTCAGCTTACAGAAGGTCCCAGGGGTTGTTTGCTTTGTTCATTGGAAATCTGTGAAATAAAGGAGAAAGTCTGTTTTTGGTTGGATTTCCAAATCTGATCCCATTTACACCTGGAGGTGGATGGAGCAAAAAAGAACCACTGCAGACACAAGGATTGCTCTCAGGACCTGAGTTAACCTCTCTTGGTTTTGTTAAATCTTGTATTTCTCAGAGCCATTTGGCATTGCTCAGTGGACATTGCCCCAGGTGACTTTAAAATCACCATCACAGGTAATTTTTGGAAGGACACAGGCTGTGACATCCATCACAAAACTTGGCTCAAAACCAGGCCTGGAAATATGGCCCATCTACAAATTCAACCGGTTAGAAATGTCCTTATCAACCCTAAAATTTGGTCTGTAGATGAAAAGAGAAATCCAAACCTTTGTGGTGACCCTGTTGTGAGTAACGCCTTTAATGATCCCATGGAGCAACATTAAAAGCATGACGAGCTCCCCTGAGAAGTCACAAATGGCACCAAGCACTTAAATTTGGCCAAATATTGGACGAAATAAATTGCTTTTTCCAATTTTCCTTGTTTTCCTCCATTAAGAAAAAAAAAAATTGGGAAAATTCCCTTATTTAGAGGTAAAATTCAATCACATAGGCAGGGAAATTCAGTGCTGGTGTGTTTAAAATAAAAAATGTATCAAACACACGATCATCCATCATTATTTATGTTCCAGAAAAACCTGCTCTTGTGAAGTGAACTTGACTGAGCTGGTGCTACAGAGACATGTTTGTTCAATTTGGAGAAAATTATTTACATTTCAAATGAAAAAAAAAACAACCCTCTGAGGTCCTGGAAAGCCTCTGAAATCCTTCCTTCAAGCAAACAAAAAAATATCCGGCTGCCAAAAAGATTTAAATCTTGATTAATGAGTTTGGAACAATCAGGGAGGATGTTCATGGTGACACAAATTTAGGAAGTGATGTGGATGAGGAGATTCCTCTGTTAGAGCAGAGAGGAACTGAGCAGTGCCAGTCCTGGGCCATATTCAGTGACCAAGAACAAGAATTGTGTTAGAAATTGAGACCTCATCACCTGAAATCCAATAAAACCCACGACATTTAAAAAGGAAAATCCTTTTCCTGCAAGTCTCCAGCTCATTCCATGACATCCCCGCCATTAACACACAAACCAGCCAGAAGTGATGGGGACACAGCAGAAAAATTCCAATTTTTCGCTAGTTTCATGCTTCTAACTCATATTCTTAAAGGAGAAGAAAAAAAAAAAAAAAGAAAAACCAAACCTAATATTTTTGTGGAGAACCTGTCATTATTCTTCCAGAAACTGCAGGTTTTTGATGGAAAAATGACAAGCCCTTTTCCCATCTTTAAGCTGGTTTCAGAGTTCGGATGTAGGTTTCAGTGTAGCCAAGAAATCCATGGAAAATGAATTTAAGAAGAGCGAATTTCAGAAAAACCAACTTTCCTAGGGGAATTCTTTTCCTCAGGTCCTCACTGCCTTCAGCTGAGCAGAAATGACTGCACACACTTCCAGGCAGAGGAGAGTCAGGCCCAGGAGTGTAAAATATATTGGATGGACTGGATTAACAGCCCAAAAACTCTCCCCTCATCCAAGGAACAATGACAAGCATGCAGAGACATTCATCCAAAAACACTTAAAAGCCAAACATAGTTTCCATTTCTTTTTTTTTTTCTCTTCCCCCCCACCTTTTTTTTTTTTTTTTCCAGTCCAGAAATGAATGTGACATATGGTGTCGTAGCCTCAGAATGTGGCCTTCATTAAAAAACACAACATTAATGTTTCCAAAAATACTTCTTGGAATAGGGTCTTTGGAAACATTCATATGACTTGCTTTGCTCAGAGTTTTAAACAAACACTGCAGCCTGCTCTGTTGAAGACCCAACATTTTCAAAGTTGTCTTTAACAACAAACAAAAACTGGAAACTGTTGAGGGTTTGGTTCTTTGGTTGTTTTGTTTTTTTTTTTTTTTTTAAGGACCTCATAATGTGAGGTGTGAAAATGAAGTGAACTGCAATCAGGAGCCAATGTGACCTTAAATAAAAATATTTGTGGGGCTTTGTGTTGAGGGGCAGCTCCAACGTTTCTTGTCTGACAAGGGCAGGACCCAGGGAATGCTGGAGCTGGGTCAGGGGAGGTTTTGCTGGATTTTGGGAACAGGTTCTTCTCCCAGAGGGTCCCCAAGGAATGGGCACAGCCCCGAGGATGCCAGAGCTCCAGGAGGGTTTGGACAGCACTCCCAGGGATGCCCAGGGTTGGATTTTGGGGTATCATGGCCCCAAAATCATCACTAGATGATCTTTCATCCTCCCAACTCAATATCCCGTGATTGTCCTGCTTTTCTTATTGACTACTCCAAACCAGAGTTCATTGAAAACACTCCCAAACAACAAGGACTCTAAAAGGGACTCAAATTTATGAGTCAAATACTCCTGAGTGGATCCCACCCTCTGCTGTCACCATCAGAAAATCTTCACATTTCCAAAATTGTGTTTCACTTTGGGTTTTGGTGGGGAGAACCTTGGATGGTGGCACACACAGCAATGGGGTAAAGACCACTCTGATTTTCTGGTCATCTGCCACAACCAGGAGACAATTTTGATGTGGAGATGACTTTTGGGAATTCTGACTTTACACGGGGTTTATCCTAAGCACAAGTTGTATTTATTGAAATACTCCAGGGGGTGTCTGAGATGGGTTTTTGGCTGGTACAGGAAGCCAGGGAACAGGTTGGGACTTCCCCAAACTATCCAAAGTAAATCTGCAATAAGAAAGGGGATGTGATGTAGAGCTCCATAAACCAAACCAAAAAATCAAGCCCTGGATCTGGATGGAGCAAAAAAGAACCAGTGCAGAGCAGGGCTGAGAGACAAGAATTGCTCCCAGGACCTGAGTTAAGCTTTCTTGGTCTTGTTAAAATTTGGATTTCTCAGAGGATTTGGCATTGCACAGTGGGGACTGCTCCAGGTGACCTAAAACCCCAAATTACACAGTGGACACTGCCCCAGGTGACCCAAAATCCCAAATTACACAATGGACACTGCCCCAGGTCACTCAAAACCCCAAACTGCTCCACGGGAACTACCCCAGGTGACCTAAAACCTCAAACTACACATTAAACACTGCCCCAGGTGACCCAAAATTCCAAATTACACAGTGCACACTGCCCCAAGTGTCCTAAAACCCCAAAATGCACAATGGACACTGCCTCAGATGACCCAAAATCTCTGGAAGGAGCCTCCTCAGCCACTCCTGCCCAGTATTTTGGATGTGCTTAAACATAATCCAAACCTGCACTTTTCGAGGCCATCTCTTTGAGTCTCTCAAGTGGAATAATAATAATAATAATAATAATAATAATAATAATAATAATAATAATAATAATAAATAATCATGCATTATAATTAGTTACTCCCTGACATTGATGTTGCTCAGAACATTCAGGTCCAGGCCCACCCTTGGGTGCTGCTGGATTATGTGAATCAAATTATGTTCCTGGATTATGGAAATCAGTTTTAGGGTCTGTCCCTCGTTCCTGAGGACACCATGGAGCAGAAATGTGATTTCCCCATCCCAGAGCAGTTTGGGAACTCAGCTGTTTGTCCCTCTGCTGCAGAACATTCACCAAAATCTGATTATCACCAAATTATTACCAAGGGCCACAGAGTCCCAGCCAGACTGATGACCTCCAACCTCAGAGTCGTTTCCAAAGCCTGATTTTCCAAACTGGGAAATATTTGACACATCCCTAAGGAAGCCCCACGATTCCATGAGAGGTCCTGTTACCTGGTAAAGATTAACAACGGGGCTGGGGGAGGATTTAAAAGCATTTTCTACTCACTAAAGCTCAGGGATCTGTTGTTGCAAATGACTCTCAGATGTTGCCAGGAAGCGTTTTCACCTTCCTCTAACACTGACACATAAACCCTCCCCCTTTTCTGCCTTGCTTTTACTTTCTGTGGGCTTTTTCCTGGATTTCTGGGCATGTTTGTGCACATCTTGAGCCTCCCCTTGCATTGCAGCACAGCTGAAATGGGTTTTTTTGCTCTCTGTTCTTATAAATGTATTTCTCCCCTTCAAATGAAAGTTTTTTGAGATGAAAATAAAGCAGCCAAGCCAGGCAGGATGGTAGGAAGGCAGAAACAGAGAAATCTCAAAAGATTCATTTAAATGGCAGAAACAGAGAAATCTCAGCAGATTTATTTAAATGGCAGAGAGTTGTTCTGAAGAATAAATGTATCAGAGTTCTGAAACCAGAATAATTGTTAATTATCTAAGCCAAGGCCAGGATTTTACTGTGCTGGATCCTGAAATGCTCAGGGAGATACAGAAGTGCTCCAGAGATGTGATCAGGGGCCTCCACACTGAACCCCCAAACTGATAACACTTTGAAAACTTCACCCCAGTCAGATATGGGAGGAAATTCCTGTATTTCAAAGGTCATAAAGGAGTGCAGTGGCACAACCAGGAACAAATCCAGCACCGACTTTTACCCATTGAAGAGCTGCCACAAAGCAAACACCAGCAGGAGCAGATTTTCTTATCACATTTCTATTTTCATGTAGTTCCTCTTGAGCCGTGCCAGAACAACTCCGGCTCCTGATTGTCAGAACAGTCAATCCAAAGCCTCGAGCATCAAGCTGAGCCTTTCAAAGACTTTCACTGGATGTAATTGTCAATTTAATCCCGATATTTGGAGTTCAGGGCTCAGCGTTTTGTGAGGATAATCCCTCTTGCACCGTAACCTAATACCTAACAAATTGCTGCTACACCCCTTTTATGACTCCCTTTTCCCATTGTGTAAACAATAGGGGTGAATTTTTGTTCGGTGACAACTTCACTCAACAGCCTGTTTGTAAAACATTAAGCAAAACAATGTGAAGATCTGGCTTCCAGGATAATTCTGTTCTGAGATCAAATCAAAAAGAAAACAACCCCAGACCTCCAAATTAAACTGGGGCTCTCTTAAATTGGTAATAATCCCTCCCACCCCACACTCAAAGTGGTGCCTCTCTCTCTCTGCTTTAGCAATCACCTCAGTTTTCTGCTTCATTTTGGAAATGATCTGAAAGGTTTCCAGTTTTAGTCATTGTTGTGTAACCCTGGAAGGGTTTCAGCTCCGAGACCACAAATGTGACAAGTCAGAACCTTCAGGGCTGCTTTGGGATTGGCTCCAAGGCTTGTTCCTTAAAAAAAAATCCACCACCCACAAAACCTAAATAAATCCATTGTAGCACAGCATTAAGGCTCTTCCTTCCTTCCTTCCTTCCTTCCTTCCTTCCTTCCTTCCTTCCTTCCTTCCTTCCTTCCTTCCTTCCTTCCTTCCTTCCTTCCGCCACTTCCTTCCGCCACTTCCTTCCGCCACTTCCTTCCGCCACTTCCTTCCGCCACTTCCTTCCGCCACTTCCTTCCTTCCTTCCGCCACTTCCTTCCTTCCTTCCGCCACTTCCTTCCGCCACTTCCTTCCTTCCGCCACTTCCTTCCTTCCTTCCTTCCTTCCTTCCTTCCTTCCTTCCTTCCTTCCTTCCTTCCGCCACTTCCTTCCGCCACTTCCTTCCGCCACTTCCTTCCGCCACTTCCTTCCTTCCGCCACTTCCTTCCGCCACTTCCTTCCTTCCGCCACTTCCTTCCGCCACTTCCTTCCTTCTGCCACTTCCTTCCTTCCGCCACTTCCTTCCTTCCTTCCTATTATCCCAGGATATTCCAATATTCCTGTGCCCCTTATCCTGGGATATTCCAATATTGCTGTGCCCCATATTCAGGAATATTCTAATATTCTCATGCCCCTTATCCAGGGATATTCCAAAATTTCTGTGCCCCTAATTCATGAATATTTCAATATTCCTGTGCCACTTATCCATAAATATTCCAACATTCCCTGTGCCCTTTATCCAGAAATATTCCTGTGCCCTTTATCCAGGGATATTCCAATATTCCTGTGCCACTTATTTAGGAATATTCCAAAATTCCTGTGCCCTTTATCCAGGGATATTCCCGTGCCCTTTATCCAGGAATATTCCAACATTCCTGTGCGCCTTATCCAGGAATATTCCAATATTCCCGTGCCCTCTATCCAGGAATATTCCAACATTCCTGTGCCCCTTATCCGGGTGTGTAGATGTGATCAATGTATATATCTAAAAGAACCTAAAAAAAATTAAGCATAGGGGTTGTTTTAAACAGGATTTTCCCCCCCTGTGACTCGCACAGAGGCCGATTTGTGCCCCTCAAGGCCCGGGATGGAGCTCTGAGTGTGGAATTCCCGACTGGAATTCTTGGTGTGGAATTTTCCCCCAGCCCTGCCTGTGAAGGAGCTCCTGGATGGGAATCCCGAGCTGTTTGCCACCAGGCTGCTCAGCCAGCCGTGTTTTTCCTGTTTTACCTCTCCAGGCAAACAGGGTGAGAGAGGGAGCAGATCTTATCAGGGCCCATGTTAACAAAAATACATCAAATACAAACCTGCTACACTGCAAGTGTCAACACTCCACACACACACACAAAAATGATATCTAAACTGCACTCGGGTTCATTTTATTGCCAAAGCAATTCCCAAAGATTGTTTTGAGAGACAACTTCTCTGTTTGGCCTCACAGGTGCTGAGGGCCTGTAAAAGAAATCTCTCTCTTATTTATTCCACAATATCATTACAGTGTGCTGTCACCAGAGAGAAGAGCGTGGCTAAAGAGAATTTCACGCTCTGGTTTGAAATTTACTGCCCTGATTCAGGGCAGTTGGATAAATGATCGGCCATCAAAATTAAATTAAATTCAAGAGTGATGTACACAGCCCCAGTGGGAGATTTATCTTATCCTATTTTGTATCCTGTATTTTTCATGGGTCGTTTTTACTCCTCACTGAATAAAATGGAATTACAGCATGACTTGCTCAAAGCCAGAGTCCTTCCAAATTCAAACACAAATCCAAAGGTGATTAACGAAACCCCAAATCACTCCCAAGGCCTCCCCAGCCCCAAATCATGAGCTCAGGCTGGTGGCATTCCTCTTCTGGAACATTCCACGTGGTGCCAAGCTCTATCAGCTCAGGATGAGAGGAACCTTGGGAAGTGAAGTCTTTGAAAAACACAAAGTGGTGTTTCCCACAGGAAAAAAAAAAAAAAAAAAAAAAAGAAAAAGAAAAAACCCCAAAACATCATTAGGGTGTCTTAATTTGGGAGCAAGCACAAGGCTGATCAAGGGAGGGAAAGAAAGTTTGAATTAAGAAGAATAAAAAGAGACCTCAGAGGTGCTGGAATGATGCCAGGAGTGCTGGAACAAAGGGAAAGTGATCTGAACACAATAATGGCCCCAAAAAGCCCTGAGGATGGGCTGATGCCTCTTTGGGACTACCTAAAACAGAGGCCAGACAAAATTAAGATAATAAAAAGTGATTATGATTATTGAAGAGCCTTCAGGTGCATTTAGGGCAGACAAAGCCCACCCAAAATGGACAATGGGTCATGGGTTTTCACACTTTTATAAGTTTGGTCCATTTTGGAGGTTAATTTTCCAGTAACAGCTCCAGGTAATGAAGTCACTGACCCCAAGTTTGCTGCCCCCAACTCCCTTTTGTTTCCATCTCAGGGCCTGAGGCAGTGAGGTGTCCTTGATTGCCAGGCCTGCAGAGGAATTGTTGTGTCTGCCCCAAAATGGGAAAGCAGCAGCTCCCACTGCACATGGAGTTTAGAGTTACATGCTGAAGAACTGCAGGATTACAAATATATAAAATATATTTTATATATAAAATATTTCTATGGATATAAATATATATACATATATAAATATATATAAAATATAAATATATAAAATATAAATATATAAAATGTAAATATATATAAAATACATAAAATTTTATATATTATATATAGAAATATAAAATATATAAATTTACATTTATATATTATATAAATATTTAATATTTATATATAAAGTATATGTTTACATATATAAATATTATATGTTTTGTATATTTTATATATAGAATACAAAAATATATAAAATATATAAAATAGATGAAATATATAAAGTATATAAAAATATAAATATATATAAATATAAATATATATAAAAATATAAAATATAAACCATATAAAATATATAAAATATATAAAATGTATTTTATATATAAAATATATAAAATATATAAAATATATAAAAGCCAAAATCCTGAGGAATCAGAGCCTGCAGCCCATCCCAGGGATGCAGGGATGTCCCCGCTGCTCTCTGCGCTCACCAGGACTCAGCTCCTGGTGTCTGCAGGAGCTGCCAGGGCTCCTCCACGCCCTGACGTGTGTTGATAATTACGATCTTGTGCCCTGGGTTTGCTCGGGGGGTGTTTTTCCAATCAGCCTGGGAGATCTCTTTGTTCTGCCGTGTAAAACGCGGCTCTGAGGTCACTGCTCACCCTGCACACCCTTGGCTGGTTATGGACCGAGCTCGGAGCCCATTTCCCGCTGGGGAGGACACGGAGCTGGCTGTGTCATTGTCGGCCTCGATTGTTCCCCGGGATAATTCCAAGGAACGGAGCAGCTCACCAGCCTGGGCTGTATTGTGGTAAAAGCATCTTATCGACAATGAGAGGATGTGCAGGGTACCAGGCGTGTGGCTGAGGTCAAAAATCTGCTTTTCCTATTAAAGCATGAATGGGAACCGGCTCCATTGATTCAAAAGGAAAACTGGTTAAAGGTTCAGGGCCACCTCATTGAAATGTGTATTCCAACATTCCTGTGCCTCATATCCAGGAATATTCCAACATTCCTGTGCCTCATATCCAGGAATATTCCATAATTCCTGTGCTCCTTATCCAGGAATAATCCAATATTCCTGTGCCTTTTTTTCAGGGATATTCCAAAATTCCTGTGCCCCTTATCCAGGAATATTCCAAAATTCCTATACCCCTTTATCCATGGATATTCCAATATTCCTGTGCCCCTTATCCAGGCATATTCCAAAATTCCTGTGCCTCATATCCATGAATATTCCATAATTCCTGTGCTCCTTATCCAGGAATAATCCAATATTCCTGTGCTCTTTATCCAGGTATAGTCCAATATTCCTGTGCCCCTTATCCAGGAATATTCCAAAATTCCTATGCCCCTTTATCCATGGATATTCCAATATTCCTGTGCCCCTTATCCAGGAATATTCCAATATTCCTGGGCCCTTTATTCAAGGATATTCCAAAATTCCTGTGTCCCTTATCCAGGGATATTGCAACATTCCTGTGCCTCCTATCCATGAATATTCCATAATTCCTGTGCTCCTTATCCAGAAATATTCCAACATTCCTGTGCCACTTATCCAGAAATATTCCAAAATTCCTATACCCGTTTATCCATGGATATTCTTATATTCCTGTGTGCCTTCTCCAGGAATATTCCAGCATCCCTGTATCCATTATCCGGGAATATTCCAATATTCCTCTGTCCCATATCCAGGGTTATTCTAATCTTCCTGTGCCCCTTAACCATGAATATTATAATATTCCTGTGTCCCTTATTCAGGGATATTCCAACATTCCTGTGCCCCTTACCCATGAATATTCCAGCATTCCTGTGCCTCTCATCCATGAATATTCCAATTTTAAAGGCCATTTCTGATGCCACCAAAGCAGGTGGCTCTGGATTTCCGTGTGTGACAGAGGTCAGTAGGGGCATCCCAAGGGATGCCAACCTTTCTGTGTGTTTATATTAGGAGGCTGAATTATTCAAAATTGAAATTTTAAAATAATCTCCATTTAATAATTGAAAACTGAATTATTTAAAACCTGTGCTTTTGGTTCAGGGCAGGTTTTGGCACCCTAATCTGCATTTCCTTAAAGCTGCAGGCTGCACATTCCCCTGTCCCAGTCCTGGGTATTGCATTTATTTAGAGAGAACTCTGGGATCCTCCAGAATAAAAGGATCCTTATTGCAGAATTTGGAAAAATATCCAGGAGGAGGGATGAAATATTGCCCCTCCACACTGAACAGGGAACCTTTTCTTCCTGTGCTGCTTCAGGACCTGCTCCTGCAAGGTCTCGTCTGTCAGCGGCTGCAATCAGCTCTAAGAGCCTGAATTGCCATCCTGGAAATCGCTGGGATTGTTGTGGTGACACAAAACCCGGCCAGGGCGGAAGCTCCCGGGCAGGTTTGGGGCAGCACCCTGCAGAAAGGAGGGAGAGGAACGGCAGAGTTGTCTTTAAAACCTGCTGGGAGATAAAAAACCAGCGCTGGGAGATGAAAGAAACAATGGGAAGGATTCCACTGATTGATGAATGGAAAAAGGTATTTGATTTTGCAAATAAACTTTAGGTTTGCTGATAAATGGGATTGGATATTGAGAGATTAAAGAAACAATGGGGAAAACTCATAAATTCCACAGGAAAAATTAAAAGGGGGAGTTATACATTAGAGGGGAGTGTCTGGTACCAGGTGTTTTGGGAAGTCTGTACCCCTCAAGTACCTCAGAAATGGGGAAAAAGAGAGGAATATTGGGATGAAAAGGAGATCATCATCATCATCACCACCATCCTCATCATCAGACCCTCTTTCATTTGAGAGGAATGACAGATTTGTCTTTCCAAACCAGCTGTGGGTCTGATGGGAGATAAAACCAGCACTGGGAGATAAACAATGGGAAGAATTCCACTGATGGATGAATGGAAAAAGAGATTTGCCTTTACAAATAAACTTTAGAGTTGCTGATAAATGAAATAAAACATTGAAAGATGAAAGGAAGAAAAACCCATAAGTTCTCTAAGAATTAAAACAATGAGGAAAGAAAAACCCATAAGTTCCATAAGAATTAAAAATGAAAAGGGAGGGTTGTGCATTAGAGGGGAATCTTTAGGATCAGGTGTTTTGGGAAGTCTGAACCTCTCAAGTACCCCAGAAATGGGGAAAGAGGGAGGGAAATATAGCCAGGAAATTGGGATAAAAAGAAGGCAGCATCCTCCAAAAATTGGAGATGCCCCATGGCCTCTCCCTTTATTAGAACAAAGTTCCAGGATTCCTCTGTCTCCTTTTTTGACAGAAACCTTTGCTGTTTGTGGATGAATTTTCCTGACAGGATCCTTTCCCAGACCCATTCCTGGTGCCCAGCACGGCCTCTCCTTAGGGCTCTGTGCAGGGAGCTTGGGTTTCACTCTATTCCTCCCAACCCCTGGGACACACAGCCTCGGCCTGATTTGGAAAACAAAAAGATTTAACGGCGTTTTTTAAGTTTTTCCACTGATTTCAGCGAGGTCTTTGACAAGCTGAAGAATTTGCAGGAATGGTGTTAATCTGATGTCGCAGTCGCAATAAATCCCCGTTGTGCTGGATCGCGTTCTGCCCATTAAAACGCTGTGACCCATTGTCATCCAAGTGGAACCACATTCCACTGGCTGCTCCAAAGGTTCTGATTTCACTCCCGATTGTTGCCAGGGCAACTGCACCTCCATCCAAAACTGCCTCACCAATCTCTGAACTCCACTGAACGGGCTGGAGATAAAGCAAAGCACTAATTACTTATTCCCATTGAAAAAATCCAAATCGAGCCTTTCTGTAATTACTTATTCCCACTGAAAGAGTTCAAATGAAACCTTTTTTTTTTGAGGCCTGCATACCAGAAACTCAAAGAACTCTTGGAGGGTCACTTGGGTTTTTTTGGGTTTTTTTGGGTTTTTTTTTTTTTTTTCCTCATTTCTTTGCGGAATAACTGGTTGTGGTGACAAAATACCATGAACAGATTAATATTCTGAGTCTATCCAGAGCAAGATTGCACTGGAAATCTCACCACAGGCTGCTCCTGGAAAGAGTCCTCACTCTTTCTGAAGAGGATTTTCATGAATAGCCAAACAGCTGGTGAGGGCTTGTGAGTGGAAACAGAAATATTTGGATTTCTCCCGTTGAGATTTCTGGTGGAAAGTGGCCTGTGCTTTATGGCCTCCGCTTTTATGAAGTGAATATCATCCCTGAGGCTCAGATTTGTCCTAATCTGAATTTGAGAGGGACAAAGCCAGGTAGGAAATTGCTCTTTGTCCCAGGGCTGCTGGGGATCAGCATTTCCTGGAGAGCAAAAGGGGCCACTTGGCCATCCAAAATTGGGGCTGGAGGGTCAGGAGTGAGCAGGGCCAGGTGCTGCAGGTTCTGCCACTCCAGAACAGTGCCCTGGTGCACAGCATTCAGTGCCAACTTCAAACCAGTTTGGGAGAGAATATTTTAAATGGAACTGGATGTTTTGTGAAGTTGTCTCAGGAATGGAGATGCCTTCATTAAACATGGAAATCTTCCAGTAAAATTTTGCTCTTTTATCCAGGTGAGTCCTTTCACACAGCTCTGTGAGCCCGTCTTGGTTTTCCCTTGAAGAAAACTTGTCTGAGAAAAGGCCAAAATTACCTTTTTTTTCAGTTTGTTTGCTAGACAAACTGAAATATCAGCCCTTAGATCTTCTGTGGGAAGTGCTGGCCCACTCTCCCAGCAAGGAGAACTCCAAAATTCAATGGTTTTACTGCTGAACCTTTCCACAGCTTCCAATTCTCCCAATTCTCCCAGTTCTCCAGCCCACCATGTCACCACAAAGTTGCGAAGTTGAAGATTCTCCTCCCCTGGCTGCACCCTCAGAACATGAATTTATCTGCTTCAAAAAGAGGAACCAATGATGGAATCCTGACTGGAAGACACAAGAAATGAACCAGTTCCTTGTGAAATTCATCACGGCCACTTCTTGGGTTCCAGCCTTGCCTCCTGCCAGGCAGGACGGACAAGTTCTCTTTTACAAGTGAAGATGAAAAATGAAGAATCAAATCAAGGCCTTGTCCCTTGGTTTGAAAGCAAACAGAAACGGGAGGTGGTGTTTGCACGCTGGGCTCGTTTGTATTTATCACACAGTGGTTTAATTGCACAATGAATTACTGGGAAGGGGCGTTCTCTTACCAAAGTTTCTCATCAAGCTCAGGGTGAGAATATTGGGCAAGAAAGGTGACTAAGAGCAGAAAAAGGGGCAGAGAATCTCCAGAATTTCAGTCAGGCCAGGGAACACTGGGGTGAGGGAGCAGCTTCCTGGTGAAAGGTTTGTGCTATCTCAAAAAACCAAACCCCTTCTAAAATATATCCCATAAATCCATCTAAGGGAAAATACTTTAAGATAAAAAGATGTCACACTATTCATTAGAGCCTGTCATTAGAACATCTTTGTTAAATATGCTAATTGGCAAGGTCTAAAAAATCATATACGCAATCTACCTATAAGTGAATTTCAGTGTATTCCATCATAACAAATTGTTGCACCATAAAATTCCTTATCAAGAACTGAAATAAAAGCCCTTTACCCCTTAACTGTGTCTAGATCTTCATCTTGAAACTGCAACCAATTGTTGCACCATAAAATTCCTTATCAAGCATTGAAATAAAAGCCCTTTATCCCTTAACTGTGCCTAGATGTTAATTTTCAAACTGAGGTGAGGGAGCAGCAGAAACTTCTTCAGTGTGGAGGTTTCCCACCTGACTTTTCCAGGAGATGTTCAAAACCTCTGCTGGCAAAGGGGCTGCTCAGATTTCAACTTTTTGTCTGAGAATCCATCTTTTGCTGAAGTTTTTGTTCCTTAGGAGAATTTCTCTGAGCTAATGACCCATCCATCAGTCCCTAAGTGACAGGTACAGAAATCCTGGCAAGGACTTGGCTGCTCATTCCAACACTTCCAGCAGAGTTTTTGCTGCACTTTTGGAGCCCATCTAAAATAGGGATTGCCTGGGTATCACCTGAATTTAGAGAATTTGCAGCTGGTTAACTCTGATTGATCAGCTGGCATTTGCTCAGCGCTGCCAAAACATCCATCAGCAAGAGCTGAAATAATCCTGGTTTTATCAGAAATGAATCAACTGCCCCAGCTCTGCTGCACCCATCTCCTTATCTCACTGTATTCACACCATATCAGAGCAGGAATTAGGAGAGAGCAGCAGAATGTGGGTCCAGAAAAACATGGAATGTGGCATGGAGGTGGGAGAGGAGAGGAGAGGAGAGGAGAGGAGAGGAGAGGAGAGGAGAGGAGAGGAGAGGAGAGGAGAGGAGAGGAGAGGAGAGGAGAGGAGAGGAGAGGAGAGGAGAGGAGAGGAGAGGAGAGGAGAGGAGAGGAGAGGAGAGGAGAGGAGAGGAGAGGAGAGGAGAGGAGAGGAGAGGAGAGGAGAGGAGAGGAGAGGAGAGGAGAGGAGAGGAGAGGAGAGGAGAGGAGAGGAGAGGAGAGGAGAGGAGAGGAGAGGAGAGAAGATGCAAAACTGCTGTGAGGTTCATTCCTTTGCAGATCAGGAAAATTAATCTTCCTCCTTTCCTTCTTTCAGTGACTAATTTCTGTTACTGTAACAAGGAGTAAAAAAGTTGATCTCCACCAAAACTTAAATATTCACTTCCTCTTCTCCACCCACTCTGTTCACTTGATAAAGCATTTCCCTCTCCATTCCAGCTCCGGCAAGAAAGCTCACAACAATATTACAGCAAACACTCTAAAAAAAGTTTTTTCTGTCAATTAGATGTTTGTAATCACACTCTGCATCACCCTCCCCAGAGAATGAGTCAGGGCTCCCAGGAGAGCACGATCCCAGAAGGAAGGAAAATGATGTAACACCAGGACTTTGCAAAAGTTTTTATCCAGACAGAGCAGCTCTGACAGTCTGGATCCCCTCTGGATTTCAGCCCTTCCAGCCTGGATCCCCTCTGGATTTCAGGCTCTCACAGCCTGGATCCCCTCTGGATTTCAGGCTCTCCCAGCAAAGGCTTTTATCCAGACAGAGCAGCTCTCCCATCCTGGATCCCCTCTGGATTTTAGGCTCTCACAGCCTGGATCCCCTCTGGATTTCAGCCCTCCCACTCTTGATCCCCTCTGGGTTTTCAGCTCTCCCACCCTGGATCCCCTCTGGATTTCAGGCTCTCACAGCCTGGGATCCCCTCTGCATTTCCAGCCCTCCCAGCCTGGACCTTCTCTGGATTCCAACCCTCCCAGCAAAGGTTTTTATCCAGACAGAGCAGCCTTGTATCCCCTCTGGATTCCAGCTCTCCCATCCTGGATCCCCAATGGATTTCCAGCCCTCTCAACCTGGATTTCCTCTGCATTTCATGTTCTTCCACCCTGGATCCCCTCTGCATTTCCAGCCCTCCCATCCTGGCTCTCCTCTGGGTTCCAGCCTTGTGGTGGCCGCTGCTTTGATCCCAGCACGGGCACAAGGATTTGAGGAAGTTTGGCAGCAGGGAAGGTGCAGGAGCCAGGACTGTGTAAGCAAAGCCCTGGCAGAGGCACCAAAACCTTCCAGGGACAGTGAATTGTCTCTGCCACCCTTCAGCTCGCCCAGGTGAGCTGCTCTGGACAGGTACCCGCCCCTTGCTGCAGCACTGAAACCCCAGGGACAGCAAGGAGAGGAAATCCTGCCCCCACTCTGCCTCTGGTGTGACGTTCCCAGACCCTCAGCCTGCTCAGAAAGGGATCTCAGAGTTTTCAGGACAGCTTGAAATGTTTGTTCAGGGTTTAGAAATATAGGAATGGAGGGATTTCTAAGGGGGATGAGCAGGATTCTTGCTAACTCATTTTTTTGTGGATTTTCATGGTGTAGGAGAGGGAAAAATCTCTCAGCAGGCTCCTTGCACAGACACATTGTGCACAGGTAGAGGTCACACAGGTGCTCATGCACACTCAGATCCAACAAATTGTGAATATTCCTGTTTGTTCCTCAGCCCACACTCACCCAATTGTCCCAACAAACCCTGAGCAGAGTTTTCAAAACTTTTATTCCATTTTCAGTCTCGTGTGAAAGGCGAGAAAACACAGATGTTATAATTCACTCCATCACAATCAGAAGTCAATTATTTCTTAATTACAAGACACTACAAGTGTTTCTTGACCTGTTAACTTTAGCCACCCCATACTGCAAATGCTTTAAATCCAATAATCCAAAATGATTGGTGCAGGTCCTACTACAATGCACCTTTCACAGTTCTATTTCTCTAAACTATTTAATCTTATTTGTAAGGCCATCCTCTGAAACTTGCTTCCAGTTTCATTTCTCTCTAACCAATGTTTCTCCTATTCCATGGCATTTCTAAGTCAGCATTTCTTATCTCAAAGTTCATATACAGATGCACAGGGTGTGAGCCTCCTGTCAAGCTTTAAAAATTTCCTACAATTCCATTTTCCACATTCTCCCTACAGTTCCATTTCCCACATTCTCCCTACAATTCCATTTCCCACATTCTCCCTGCAGTTCCATTTCCCACATTCTCCCTGCAATCCTATTTCCCACATTCTCCCTGCAATCCCATTTCCCACATTCTCTACAGGTTCTCACCCTGACCCGCGGTATTTAGAGCCTGGCTCAGCCCTGCAATTACCCAGCTCAGCACCCTCCCTAAACATGGGCTCCAACAAGCTCTGCCTCTCTTTAATATTCAAATTAACGCGAATTCCAGCCACTCAAACCGTGTTTCCAAACAACAACCATCGGGCTGCCAGGTTACACTCAAAACTGAACCATGAGCAGGTTATTCCCACCCGGGGTGTTTAGTTGCTTCAGAGCTCTCTAAGGCAACAGAATTTCTGTTTGTGTGAATAAACACAGGGAAAAAGTAATTAAGGAAGTGAGAAATGGGTTTTACCTGAATGTCCTGCTGAGGTTTCAAAGGATCTCTGCTTCACTCCCTCCTTTCTCTGGCTCTGTCTCTCTCTCCTTGCATGGCTGGACTGACAGGTTGGCAGGGCTGAGAACGACAGGTTGGGTTTGTTTTTTTAGACACAACTCCTCCCCTTCTCAAAGAAAAGGAAAAAAAAAAAAGGAAGAAAAAAGAAGGCAAGACTGTTTGGGAAAAGTTCACATAAAATCCTGTCCTTTCAGCACATTGGAGCTGGTGAGAAAAACGCTGCTTTGGGGAGGCCAGGAGTTTTCCAAGGGTTTTTCTCAAAAAGGTTCAAGGTTTGCTTTGCAAGAAGTGTGAAGCAGCCAAAGGATTTACACCAGAGCAGATCTGACCCCAAACCTTCCCTGAGAGCTGATCCTGAGGCAATTGCAGCCCTGACAAGAGGAAACGCTGGAAAGGGGCCTTGGATTTTATCCTTGCATCCCAGCACCATTATTTCTGGGGAATAAATGTCACCCAGAGGTGTCGAAAAACCTGATTTTTTTTCCCTCAGAACCCAGTGCTGCTAAGCTGCCCTCACTGCAGGTTATTTTAAATTCCTGCTTTGCTCTGTATTGGTTGCACAAAGACCAGCTCAGCTTCTGTCCCTGTCCCCTGAGAGGGTCCCAGAGAGCTGGGGGAGGATTTTACACAGTTTTTACACAGGTTTTTCACAGTGACCACAAAATGGGGTCGGTGTGAAAAGCTTCCACTTCCACAGGCCTTTCCAGGAGTCCTGGTCAGGTGGGCAAAACTCATCCCTGGGAATGCTCTACTACAATTCTTTTAAAACCAAGATACTGATTTTCCCCTGGTTTATCAATAAATTCTTAATTAGGGATGTGACAAACTAATTCAGAGCTGCCTGTGTCATGCTGGCCATGGAGTTTTGCTCCTGGCAACCCATGGCACGGTTTTCTGCTAATAAATGCCAGCACAGAGCAGCCAAGGGGTTGGTGAAACAACTTCTACCCTCCCACTCCCCTGCAATCTCCAAAAGAATGGACAATCAGCCTCCTTGGGTCTCTAAAGCTTTTTTAAGTTGGCACTTTGGGCACAAATCTGCAATTTCCAGGCCTGTTCTCTGCAGAGTCACTGCCTCTTCCTTAGCCAGCAAGCAGAAAAACAAACGGGCAGTAGACTAATGACTGTCATCTGCATAAATTTGCATCACAGACCCCTTGAGTAGAGCCCCATCTCCTCTGGGTCAGATTGGCACCTGAGTTGGAACAATGAGGGTTCAGAGGCTTCCTTTACCTGCCTCATGGTGTCACAGCTCTGCAGAGCCAAAACGGTTCCAAAACTTGGAAAAAATCCCCAGGCGGTTTAATTTCACATTGTAACGAGCTAGATTAGAGGTGAAACCAGCACATCTCAGGATGCCTTGTGAGGGCTGAGCTGGAGCAGAGGCTGGGCAGAGTTACAGAATAAAGCAGGGATTTATTCAAAGCATCTCCTCCATGGATCCACCTTGGGCAGCACAAGGGCCCAGCCAGGGCTGCTCCAAAGATGAACCAAAATGGTCCAAAAATGAACCCAAAATGAGCCAAGATGGTCACAAATTGAACCCATAATGAACCCAAAATGGTCACAAAATGAACCCAAAATGAACCAAAATGGCCCCAAAATGCACGGCCGGGCACGGGGTCTCTCCCTGGGATCAGTTCTGCTCCATTTGCACCTTGCAGTTCATTGTCCCATCCCAGCTTTAGCCCATCCAGTCCCACCCTGCTTGTTTTTCTCTCTCCAGCCCACGGGGTTTGTGCTCCTGGGCTGAGATTTGGATCATTTGTCCTTGGTGCCCAGCTGGAGCAGGAATTGTTTTTTCTCCCTGCTCTGTGCACAGAGCTCAGCATCCCCTGATGTGAGCCCAGCCCCACTCACTAAAGCAGCACAGAACCTGAAACACAGAAAAGCTAAACCTGAGGGATCACTCACACAGAGTCAGTGTGACATCACACCCAAAAATGTCTCCTTGCAAGCTCAGCTCTGTCTCCTGCACCAGGGAGAGCCACATCCATGGACTCCATCAATTCCATCTCTTCCAGGCCTCCTTTCCATCCCTCCTGCATTCACACCCTGCCTCTCTCATCAGGAACTGCTCCCAGCCGTGCTCAGCTCCCCTCTGAGGATGGACACAGAGATAACACAAACAGCTCAGCAATCCCTGCTGCCAGCGGAACCAGTTCCTCGAATCCAGACAAAACCAAACCGGGCAAAGTTCAGAGCTCAGGGGTGGTGCTGGAGCCACCACTGCCTGTGAGGGAGGAGAGGAGCTGCTCTTCAGGTCTCAGCACGGTCACACACTGCTGCTTTCTGCATTTCCAGCCTGAATTCCCAGTGCAGATGGATGGGGATAAGAATTTAGCGTCATTCAGCACATGCCAGTGCTGTATCAAAGGAGATTTCCCAGCAGAGATCCAACTGTAGCTCCCCTGGGCACTGATTTAGATTTTTCTCAGTCCTCCCTCCTCAGAATTATGAGGTTGGAGATCCAAACTCTTCAAAAGATTTGCAGCTTGAAGAGTCTTAAAATCTTTTAGCAAAGGGGTTTATTCTCTTTATTGATTACCCTGGCACCAAGAAATCACCAAAAACGTGCCCAGCGTGATGCTCTTGCTTTACCTCTGGTATTTCCATCCCTCATGGCACTCCTGGAGGGGGAGAGAAGCTGGACAGCATCACCAGGAGAGGGAAATCTCCAATTTCCAGCTTCCATCCCAATCCCAGCCCATGCCTGGAGTGTGACAGGTTCCTTTCTGCTAAGGGTGAATTAAAGCCAAGGGCCCTCATTTCTCAGCAAACACAGTTGCTAGAAGAGCTTTAAAGCAGTCAATAAATGCACTTCAATTAAGCACTGCAGGGAGGTCGGATTTCTTGTTTTTCCTGTTTCACCAGCAAGTTTCAAGACAGCCTCATAATGAACCCTGGGAGCACAGCTCGTTACAGCATCAGAGAAATTGCAAAATTACAGCAAACTTTGGGTTGTTATGTTCTCTGGTGTTGTTGGGTTCCCAGGGTGAGGTCAGAGATGAGAGTCAAAGATTTCAGAAGGATGATTTATTATTATATTGTATTGTGTTATATTATATTGTGTTGTATTATGTTATATTGTATTGTGTTGTATTGCATTATATTATATTATATTATATTATATTATATTATATTATATTATATTATATTATATTATATTATATTATATTATATTATATTATATTATATTATATTATATTATATTATATTATATTATATTATATTATATTATATTATATTATATTATATTATATTATATTATATTATATTATATTATATTATATTATAATGTTCCATTGCATTGTATTATATTATATTATATACTAAAACTACACTAAACTATAGAGAAAGGATACAGACAGAAGGCTAAAAAAGAAGAAAATAAAAACCCGTGGCAGACTCACAGAGTCTGACACAGCTGGACTAGGATTGGTCATTAATTAAAAATAATTCACATAGAACTAGTTAAGGATGCACCTGTTGGTGAGCAACCTCCAGCCCACGTTCCAAGCAATCAGATAATTATTGTTTACATTTCTTTTCTGAGGCTTCTCAGCTTCTCAGGAGAAAAATCCTGGCAAAGGGATTTTTCAGAAAATATCACAGTAGCAATGTTCTTGTAGCTGCACTCGCTAAAGGGAAAAAAAAAATCAAAGAGGAAGGAACGTGTCTCAAAATGCAGGAATTTCATCCCAAATGCCTTGGTGCCAGTGACAGGACTCCCATGGTTTCAGAGGGCTGGGGATCAATACTAATGTGTGGAAAATTAAATGACTCAAACTGCTGTCTGCAAACAGATGGCAGAGGAAAAGTGGTGAAACAAATCTTCCCTTGTGAGGAAGACACCTAGCAGAGTCATGACCTCCCTGAAGAAACAGAGATAAACAAAGCAGCTAAAAGCTGGAAAAATCCTCAGACAGAAAATCAAATCACGGAAAAAAAAAGGAAAAAACGCCAAAAATCCCTAGAGACTAAAAAAAAAAAAAAGTCCCTAGTAAAACTAAAACCAAAACCAAAAGTCAATAACAGAACATAGGAGCTGAAGAAGAGAAACCAACAACAAAAGTCAAATACACCTCAGAGTTAATCAAATATAGTCATAAGAAAAGTAATATCCAGACCACAAAGAGACACCTTAGATCTCACTGATCAAGAATATCCCATGACTGCCCCAAAAGACCAGCTAAAAAATCTTTTACACTAAGAACTCAAACAATTTCCAAATACAGAGCCAAGGACTCTTTTCAATCCCTTTCTCTGAGACTCCGTGAATCTAAGATTATTTTATATATATATATATAGATATGTAGATATCTATACATACATATATATGTATATATATATAGATATATACCTCTCTATATACATGATATACATATGTGTGTGTATATTTATCTATATCTATCTATGTACATACATTTAGATACATGTATATGTATAAGCAATTTCCAAATACAGAGCCAAAGACTCTTTTCAATCTAAGTTTATTTTATATATATATATTTTACATATATCTATATCTATATCTATATCTATATCTATATCTATGTATGGACTGAACCCTCTGGTGTTTGTGGATTAATTTTCCTGACACTCAGATAAATCCCATGTTTCCAAGGGGATCTGTGTTCCCTCATTCCCTCCCTCAATGCCTGCACACATCCCTTGTCTCCACAGGTTCCTTGGGCTGCTCCAGGCACTGGAGCCATCTGTGCATTGCAAAGGGAGAAAGGGGAAAAACCACAATTAATTCCCCAAATTTTATCCTTTAGAGTGTGGATCCCTCAGCCCACCCTGCAGTGGCCGCTGATCCCAGCCCATCACCTCAAACCCCAGCAAACACCTGCAGAACCCTTTCTGTCACCTGGCTGAGGCTGTTGCTCTGAATTTCCGCCCATTCCAATCCCAAACTCTCTTTTAATCCCATAAAATCTGCAGGTGCTGAGTGTTGGAGTGGGCAGGGAGAGCTCCCTGCAGAGAACAGCAGCTCACAGAGTGGTGGTACCACACAAATTAGCACAAAATCCCATTTTTGGGGGGCCTGGGGGTGTCACAGAGCCTCTGGCACATCGGAGAGGTTGTTCAGGGTGTTGGGAATGACAGGAGGGCTCCAGTCCTTTTCCATGTGCACAGGGACTGAATAATTCACCAAAAAATCAGCTGGCCAGCGTGGAAATAATGTGAAATTACCTGAGCCCTTAGGTATTACATTAAGTGGATCTCTAGGGGAGGATGTGGATTACTGCAGCTGAATAGAGCCCTTATTTATCAGCTGGAAAAGCTAAATGTCATTTCCTTTCCTTTCCTCCATGGTTTCCCTCCCCACATCCCCGTTTCTGGCGAGCAGGAGGTGCAGACAGTGTAGGAACATGTGCTTGATTGTTTAAATCACCAGAGCTGTTACTTGGGGCAGGGAGGGGGGAGAAGAAATTAAGATTTCTGCTGGTTTCCTGGGGAGAATTACAGGGCTAGGAAACATAAAACACCGAGGAAAGGAAATGGGTTGTGGAGCACCTGGGCTCTGATTTGACATCCCAGAGTCCCAGCTCAGGGAGGGAATTTGTGCATTCTCATCTACTGTGGTGCTTAATAGGAACCAGGATCAAGCTAATCTAATATTCCTATTCCATACTTTATAAAGCAAGACTGCATTAAGAAGGGTCATTTTTTTTTACTCCTAAATGAAGTTTGAATACTGTTAAATTAAGTTCTACTAATAAAGAGCCTTTGCTTTTTTACTAATTTGCCTCTGGAGTCTCAAGGGCTGTTGACCTAAAGATAAATATCAGAGCAGTTCAGCTATCTATTATGTGCTCTGCTAATGATGTCAACAAGTTAATTCTAATATCAACATGCCAGGACTTAGCTTGGGCTAAGAGGGGGAAAAAAAGCTTTTTTTGTAGTAAAAAGCTCAAGACACCCAGGTGGTTTTCCCTGTCTCTGGCACTGGATAATTGTAGGGATATTCTCCTTCTGCAATAACTGAGATGGACCTAAACCCTGCTGAATTCAGACTTGAAGAGAAGAGGAAATGGTTCTGACCATTTGGGATGTCAGGATAAATGGTTATATTTGGGAATATCAGGATAAATGGTTATATTTGGGAATATCAGGATTAATGGTTGTATTTGGGAACGTCAGGATCCCCAGTGTCTGTCCATGAGGAAGGATGAGTGTGGCACTTGGCTTTGCTGCTGACTCCAGCTTTTCTCCCCCAGCTTCTCCAGGTGCTCTCTGAGCATCTCCTGCACATTTCTGCTCACCTTGCCAGAGGTCAGGGATGCTCTGAGCTCCTCACCACCCTCTGGTTTCCAAACCCTTTTAATTCCATTCCGTGATTCCAGCTAGGCCCCATCAAAAGGCACCTGAATGCAGCTGTTGGTCTCTGTGACTACACAAGATGTGAAATTCCATCCCAGTTTCCAGCTCCAGGCTGGACAAACCCCAGGCAGGCTCCTTCCCCCTCTGCACATCCCACTGCCCATGGGGACAAACCCAGACTGCAGGGACAGCAGGGACCAGGACTTTTGGGTGATTCTGAGGTCACCTCCCCATCTTTCCATCCCTGACCTGAGTGCATGGCTTTACCTTACCTTGCAGAGGTGCCTTGAGGACAAAATAATTCCATATTTCAGGGCATGGCAGCGGGGCTGGCTAATTCCAGCTCTGCAGGGAGCGGGGACAGAGCTGCCCATTGACTCATGTGGGATTTACAATGAGCCCTTATCCATTTTAGGGATTTACAATGAGCCCTTATTCATTTTACATTGGCCCTGAGCAGCCATCTGAGGATAGCAGGGCCTGACTATTAATTCCTCAGTGGGTAAACAATCAGCATCCCTGTTAGAGTGGAGTAAATTAATGGGGGTAGCCAAGGCAACCCCAGTGTGGCTCCTGGGGTGCCTTCATGGGCTATTTGCAGGCTATGAAAAGAGCTGAGTGCATTTGCTCTCAATTTTCTTTTTATTTTTTTTTGTGCTCCTCCATAAAGGAAAAGCTTTCCTGGACAACCAGGCAGCGAGGATAAAGTAAATAGCTTTTCCCAGAAAGCCAACCTTGACTTTGTTATAATTGCCGTGTAAATATAATCCCACTCATCAATTAAATGCTGCTCTCCAGGGCTGGAACATTATCCATGTTCATGGGGATGGAATCCCTGTCAACTCTGGCTCCCCATTCATGGGCATTAGCCTTGGCAAGGAGAAAGTGATTGCTTGAATAAATTCAGCTGCCACCTCCAGAACCCCTGGATCAGCTGACAAGCCCCAGTCTGGCTGCAAGAGATGCTCAGAAATATGTTAGCATGGAAATCCTAAATATTCAGCCCTCAGCGGGGAGTTCAGGTGGGTTATTGATAAATAGAAATAGCTCAGACCTTGCTGACCCCTTGGTCCTACAGGTGATACTGAGGAAAGTTGGGTTTTTTTGAAAAGTGTTTGAGCAAGAAGAATTCTGAATTTCACTAACAAATATGTTGCTATGGAAATCCCAAATATTAAACAGGGGGTTGAGATGGGATATTTAATAATTAGAAATAGCCCAGCCCTTGCCAACCTCAGAGCTGACCCCTTGGTCCTACAGGTGTTAGAAAAAGAAAATTGGGGTTTTTTCCCAAAAGTGTTTGAGCAAGAAAAATTCTGAATTTCCACCTTCAAAAATGTTACCATGGAAATCCTAAATATTCTACAGGGGCTTGAGATGGGATATTGATAAATAGAAATAGCCCAGCCCTTGCCAGCCTCAGAGCTGACCCCTTGGTCCTACTGAACCCCTGGTCCCTATTCTCAGGCGTTACTGAGGAACAGAATGTTGGGGTTTTTTCCCAAAAGTGTTTGAGCAAGAAAAATTCTGAATTTTCCCCACATCCATAATTCCAGGTCCCGTATTCCTTGCAGATCTCTCCCATAACCTCCCGCTGCCTGTGCCCATCCTCTGCAGGGGGGTTACATGATTTTTGTGCTGTCTGGATGCAGGCGGTTGCACACGCCAGAGGGCAGTTGCTAATTAATAAAATGCTAATGAAGGGCTCGGCAGCAGCCCATGCCCTGGGGGTGCCCTGTGCCCCTGTCCCTGCCCAGCCAGCACCTGACCCCTGCCTTTATGTCCTTGTTCTGTGTGACTGAACATGGTGAATAATTCAGAGCAGCTCCGCGGCTCTGCTGTTCCCCCAGCACGGTTGGAAACTTTACAACCCCAAACACAACCTGGGGGTGGATTTCCCTCTGGGGCAGCTGTTCAACAACAGCCAACACCCCCCTGCAGCAGGTCAGCACCAGGGCCAACGTCTGTCCCACCTCATTAGGCTGGAGATGAATTCCTGGCCCCGTGCTGGCAGAGCAGCCCAAGAGCCTGGTGCTGGGGCTATAAAGAACTCCTGGTTTATAAAAATGGGTTTAAAATCTCAGTGTTTTTCACAAAGGAGGAGAAACTGAGCTCCATGGAGCTTAGTGGACATTGTCTGTGCTGGGGGCATGTAGAACTCCTGGTGTTTAAAATCTGTATTTTTCACACAGGAGGAGAAACTGAGCTCCATGGAGCTTAGTGGATATTATCCATGGATATTGGGGTGCTGGAGTGACCCCAAAGAAAAACAATTGAGATGGAGAAGGGTCTGGAGCACCAGGAGAGGCTGAGGGAGATGGGAAAGGAGCTGTTGGGTTAATGGTTGGACTCAGCAAGATCAGAGGTCTTTTCCAACCTCAACCCTTCTGTAACTCTGTCCTAAAAGCAGCTTTGGGGCAGGAATGTTGTTCTGAACAACTTTTGTTCCAGAAAGCAGCGTTGGAGCACTTGGGCACTGCTTCCCTTGGTGGGAAATGACTGGGAAATAGGGCAGGAGGTGGGGTCAGGGTCAGGTGTGTATTGGACACGGGATGGACACAGGATGGGTGCAGATTGGACACGCTATGGACACGGGTCGGACATGGGATGGAAATGGGAGGGATACAGGATGGGTGCAGGATGGACACAGATGGATATGGGATGGACACGGAAGACGTGGATGGACACAGATGGACATGGGTTGGACACGGGATGGACACAGGATGGACACGGGATGGATACAGATGGACATGGATGGACATAGGATGGACACAGATGGGCGTGGAGGAACATGGGATGGACACAGGATGAACATGGGTTGGAAATGGGATTTACACAGGTTGGACACAGGATGGACGCGGATGGACATGGATGGACAAGGGATGGACACAGGATGAACATGGGTCAGACATGGGATGGACACAGATGGGCATGGGCATGGATAGACACAGGTCACATACAGATGGACACAGATGGACACAGGTTGGGCACAGAGGGATATGGGATGGACATGGATGGACACGGGACAGGTGCAGGATGGACATGGATGGACATGGGTTGGAAATGGGATAGGACACAGATGGACACAGGATGGACATAGGTTGGAAATGGGATAGGACACAGATGGACACAGGATGGACATGGATGGAGATGAATGGACACGGGATGGACACAGATGGACAAGGGATGTACATGGATGGACACGGATGGATATGGCTGGACACGGACGGACACGGGACGGGCACGGGACGGACAGGGATGGAACCGGACGGACACGGATGGACCCGGACGGACACGGACGGACAGGGACGGACAGGGATGGACCCGGACGGACACGGACGGACACGGACGGACACGGGACGGGCACGGGCGCTCCGGCGCTATCCCTTCAGCACCACGGCGGCTCCGCAGCCCCGAGCGGGAGCGGCTCCGGCAGCGCGGGAGGGAAAGCCCGGCATCCCCCGGTACCCCCCGGCACCCCCCGGCATCCCCCGGCATCCCCCGGCACCCCCGGCATCCCCCGGCATCCCCCGGCATCCCCCGGCACCCCCGGCATCCCCCGGCATCCCCCGGCATCCCCCGGCACCCCCGGCACCCCCCGGCACCCCCCGGCATCCCCCGGCATCCCCCGGCACCCCCCGGCATCCCCCGGCATCCCCCGGCCCCGGGGAGCAGCTCAGCCCCCGCCCCGCAGAGCCACACAAACAACAAAAAAACCTTCTCGCGGTTCAGGTTTCCTGTGGGTTGGGGCTGGAAAACAAATTAACCTAAGAGGATTTGGGGAATTCGAGCCGGCAACAAAAGACAAGGTGGAAGTGTCTGAGTTCTGAAAATGTGCCCAAGGCCCCCAGTGGAAAATCCTCTCTCTGAATGCTCTTGCTAAGCCCTTCCATCAGCACTAAAAGAATGCAGAGAAAAGGTAGAAAAGGTGCCTTTTTTTGCTGCAGAAAAGGTTACCTGGAGATTATTTCCAGTAAAATATTGGTTATGCTTTCTCATCAAAATAATATTTCTGTTCATAGAATTATTTCAGAAGAAAACTTAGAAGACATTTAATCTGTGGATCTAATCTGGTAATTTAATAAAAATCATCATTAGGTTTGATGAAGGTTGGAATTAATTTGTCCAAGACATATCTCTTGAACATTAATAATTAATTTTGGGCTGAGACTGTTTCTTAAAATCATGGAATGGTTTGGGTTGGAAGGGACCTTAAAGTTCATGCCAAGAGAGAGGGAATTTCTGAACACTGGTGGAAAAGTTTGCTTAAAGGCCTGGATTTCTGTTCCTCTGGTAGTTTGTCATTTACTTTTGTCAACTTTCAAGTCTTTGTGCTGAACAAAGCAAAGAATTGTGCGGAATAGATGAGGAATTATTAAAAAAAAAGAAAATCTCCCATCAAGAAGGGCTGAGAAACAGGAGCAGGGAAATGTTCTTGCCACACAAAGCACCCTCAGATCACGAGCACAAAACCTCAACATTTCCTGTGCTCCAATCCTATCTTGGTACACTTTAAAAATCCTAATTTTTAAGATCTCTAAATGTTGTGTATTCAGTGTTGTGTATTGTGTGCCTTGCAGTGACTTCCAGAAAGGTGTGAGACAATCTTATCTACATCAATAATCTGCATTTTATTTATTCTGTGTTTCAAAACACAAGAATAATTTCATGCTTTGTTGGTTTGGTGATGGGATCTGATTTGGGCTATCAGATAAGTGCTGTAAAAGCCTCAGGTGCCTTTCCTGAACGCTCCAACAATCTCTGCCTGCTCACCCAGGAGCCCTGGGACCAAGGGCAGCCCGTCCTTGGCTCCACAGCCAGAAAATCAAACAGAGACAGCTCAGGCTGCTCAATCCTCACTAAAAACTTTAATTCTCCTGTTTTCCACCATCCCAGAGGTGCCCTGGGTGCTTCACCCTCAGATGGAGCAGGGAGTGCTCCTGGCTCTGAATTCCTGCAGGGATTTTTGGGGGCTCCTGAGCACAGGGGAGAGCCAGAGACACAGAGCTGAGATTTCATCAGCACCCACCAAACTCAGTGGGAATATCCTCAAAAAAACAAGGAAAACCTTCCCAGTAGAGTGACATTTTCCAGCTCCACAACCCCACCTCTCCTTGCTCTTTGTTGTAAATCATTTATCACTTTTTCTGAAGAATTAAAAAGAAAAAACAAACCCTGCAAAAGGCCACATCTGGCCTGAAGAATAACAATGAAGATGGGAAAAAAACCCCTCATGGAGCAGAACAAAAAGGGCCTGAGCAGCTCTGAGCAGAGGCTGCCACATGCCAGCCCTCATGCCCATAATAAATCTGCATTTGATCGTGAGTTCTAAGTCCTTAAGCACATTGTAGAAATGGGACAAATCCTCTTTGGGAATTTACTGACTTAAAAAAAAAGGAAAAGCAACATAATTCCATTTATTTTAACATCATTAGATGCTGGAAAAGAATCCCTGATCATATCATGGGGTGTGTTTCTGTTATTATCTGTGTGTTTTAAGGCTTGATTGCTGGGACAAAAAGGAGTCTTGTGCTGTGGAATTGTGTGGGAAATCAGCTGGAGGGAGGAATAAAAAACAGTTCCTACTTTGCACTTTTTTCCCCCAATAAAGTCTAAGCTATTTATTGTCAGGATAACAGCACTCAGCTTGGATGGGGCAGTGCTGCTGGAAAATGGGGGTTTTCTGCTCTCTGTTCCTGTGTCCATGAAGGAAAATAAAGTAAAATCTGATGTATCCTATCATTCAGTATCAGCAGCATGGTTTGGGGATTGGCTTCCCCAAAAATTAACCCAAAAACTCCCCAAATTCCAACTAAACCCAAACTAAACAATAAACCAAAATTCCTCCACATCCCCAGGTTCTGCTGGATGGGGAATTTTGCTGCTGGCTTTCAGACCCAACCCAAAAACTCCCAAAAAACCCAACTAAACCCCAACTAACGAATGAACCAAACCCATCCACATCTCTAGGTCCTGCTGGATGGGGAATTTTTCTGCTGGATCTCACACCTGACCCAAAAAATCCTGAAAACCAACTAAACCCCAACCAACCAACAAACTAAACCCCCTCCACATCTCCAGATCCTGTTGGACTGGGAATTTTGCTCCCACACCATCCGAGCCAGGAGTTAACTCAGGCACAAGAGGCACAAGGAGTTTGTCTGCTTTTAATATGACCAAAATAGAATTAAACCACTTCTCCCTTCCCTCATTTTTCTCCGCAAGATCCCTCTGGGAAGCTCTTTTATCACTTTTTTCGCTTAACCCCTTCAGCTCCGGAGCTGAGCTGAGGCACAGGGCTGGCCTGAGGGATGATCCAGGAGAAAAGGTTGTCCCTGTCCTTGCTGGGGTGGGTGTGCTCTGCCCAGCAGGCAGTGTCCTCTCCTGAGGGTCCCAGTTCTCCCTGGTCCAGTGGCTCCCTGGCTCCCTGACAAGGTCTGGATCATCAAAGCTCTCCTTGCCCTTTGTCGGATCTCAGGATCTCAGTCCTGAGGTGCCGAGCCACCGAGACCGCCCTTGGGGGGCTCGGGAGTCCTGGAATGTTCCAGAAGTGTCTGGTGGCTGGACTTTGACCCTACACAGGAGACAACACCTCTATGAGGATAGGAGGGTTTCACCGGGGTGAATGGTGAAGGGATTGGTTAATTAGAGGGTGAGACACAGGGTTTAGGATTTCTGTACAGGGGGGTTTAGAGAAGTAAGATGGAGGAATTGGGGCGTGTCCTGTCCTTCTTCTTCTTCTTCTTCTCCTCCATCTTCTTTGGTGATGGTGGCACTTTGGGATTGGTTATTACTGAAAGTGCACCGGGTAATAAGAATAAATGGTATTGGGGAAAAATGATAAATATTGTACACGTAACAATGGGTATAAAGATAGGTGACCGCCCGGAGGGCAGCACAGTGTGCTCATGGCTGGCTGCTGAGCAGAGCTCTGTCGGGCTGAAAGAACATCTTTTAGATAAACAATTAATAAACATAAAAACAGAAAGAAGAACTGAAGCCTCTTCTCGTCCTTCGATACGCGGGCTGCCCCAAGGCCACCCCGGGCCTTTCCAGGCCCTTCAAACAGCCAAAAAACCAACAGCCCTTTGGATGCCATCATCTGTATTTGCATTTCGTGGCACCCAGAACAAGCAAATTCCTTTAAAGTCCAATTTGTGCTTTGTAGAAATGCCAAAATGGGGGGTAGAAAAAACTGCTCAGGAAATGGAGAAATCTCTGGGCTCTTAACAAACATTAAACTCCTGATAAAAAACCATGACAAATTCATTCTCTGCTGACCCAGGTCACCTTTGAACAGACACAAAGTTCTTTACCACTTTGCCAATTCCCCCATTCTTTCAGAGGCCAGGTTTGTGTTTTATTCTGGGGTTTTTTTTTGCTTGTTTATCTCCTAATCTTTGGGTAAATTGCAGCATCTGAATCTGGCCATTGTAGAAAGGGGTTCAAAGCTTCTCACTTAATTCATAGCCAAGGTTTCCTTTTCCTCAAATCAGGCAACTCTTCATTTATTTTTTCTGTGTTATGATTTAGATTTTCAGGGTCACTTTGGACCAGTAGTGACAATATTCCAATAAATAATAATTTATACCACCAATGCTCCCATTCATTCCAGGATTTTGCAGTGGGGGACTGAACCTCTGTAGATGTGGTGGAAGGCTTGGAAATATCCATTGGCCACATTATCATTCCTTGAAAATGGAATCCTTAAATAAACAGCTGGGGCTGGACTCAAAAAATCAGAATTTTCCTCACCAGCAGAGGACAGAGAGGAGAATGCACCCAGGACTCCCAAAGGGTGAAAATTGGGGCTGAGATTTCTCTGCCTTCATGGGGATCACACACATCCTTACTCACAGAGAAAAATGGAATTCAGAGCAGCTGGAGACCGGAAAGATTTGGTTCTTTTACTAATTATTTAAATCCTGTTTCTGTTAATATTATATATATTATATAATATATATGATATATCTAAAATATACAATATATAATATAATATATAATATATATTATATAATATATAATACTATATAATAATCATAGAATATAAAATAATATATATAAGATATAAGATATAATATGTATATTTATATACTCTATATAAAATATTATATTCTACAATATTATATATTCTATATAAATTATATTCTATATAAAATATTGCAGTTTTATTTTATATAAAATATTATAGTTTTTAAAAATGCATAATATTTGATTAATACAAAACACAATGATCAGCTACTTTCTGGATGTCCTTTATGCAAGTACCTGTTTAAACTTTCCATCCTCATTCCAATTTCCTTCCTTGCTCTACTTCAGCTAAAGTCCCATTCTATTATTTTCCATGTTAATTTATGTCACAACAAATAAAAAATATACATTTAAGCAAGTGAATCCTTCCCTCTGCAGACCAGATTTGAGCCCCCACATAGCACACACATGAAATACTATTTTAAAATAAATATTCATTATTTAAAAACAAATACTCATTATTTAAAAACAAGTTTTAAAACAAGTATTCCACCCCATTGACACAGCAATCAGAACAAATGTGAGATGAGTGTCCCTGTCCTTTTCTGGGCTGAGGGAATTTGCCTCAACAAGAAGTTTTCTGATAGAATTCACTTTACCCAAAAGAAAAGAGAAAAAATCAGATGTGGTGGAGGGATGTAAATGGTGCAGCTGGATGGGTGAGCTCAGTGAAAGGACTGATGGAAATGGAGATTTTCCCTAGTGCAGTCCTGCATCTCCACGGGGAGAAAAAGACACGAATTTGAGTATAAAACATGAAAAGATAAAAATTCTTAGGAGAGAAAGAACCAGTTAGAGAGACAAGGCTGTCGGTGTGGAGAAAAAAGCAATGGATGTTGCAATAGGACATGAAATAAAATGATGTGGGCACTGGAATTCTAAGGTAAGAAGAAGGGAAGTTTATTTTCTGACTATAACATTTATAGACTTTCAAAAGTGACAGTGGATTGGAGGAAAGTGCTACTTCTCCAATGGCACTGGACAAATCAACAGTCTATTAAATTTCTCCTTCTCTAGAGAGGAATGTGAAACCAATAATTATTTATATAAAAGAGCGTAAGAAACTTCATTACGAAAATATAAACCTCAGAAAGCTTAGAAGAACTTAAAAGAACAAGGCAACAAACGGAAAAGAGTGTAACAAGGAATAAATAAATTCACAGCGCAAACTCTTTAACTATGGATACCGACACTTCAATCTGGGCCAAATTAGGATGAAATCAGCTGGATTTATGCAGGGGTTTAATTTAAAAGGCCCAATAAAGCCAAGCTGGCTGCTGCCAGGCTGTTCTGCCCCAAGAGAAGAGCAGACCCAGGAAGGTGCAGCCACTTTGCCCCGCGCAGGAATGGAAAGGACACGAAAGGAGCTTTACCTTTGCCACCAGGGAGTTCTCTGGAGCCTCCTCTGTGTCTCCTGCCAGCAGCTGTGCAGGAAAACAGGGGCTGGGTTAATAATCAAGGAAGGCAGGAGCTGTGAGCTCCAAAGACTCGGGTTAAACATTGACTCGGGTCCTTGGGAGCGAGCGCCGAGGGGCATCTTGAGGAGGGAACGGTGCCTTGGGGAGGCTGAGCTGGAGCAGAGGAGGACAGAGCTACAGAACAAAGCAGTGCCCTCGAGTGCCACCACAGAATGTACTGACAGGAGCCTGAGGGTGGCTGCACAGCTCTGAACTTCATCTGCAGGCAGGGCCTGGGGTGAACTTGAGATGAAAAATGGATTGATATGGATTTGGCATCAGCAACTGAGGGAAGGTGTCCCTGCCCATGGCAGGGGTTGGAATAAAATGAGTTTTAAGGTCCCTTCCAACCCAGTTCTGTCATTCTGTGGTTCTGTGAATGCTGATTTAAACTTCAGGTTTGGTATTTTGGAGGAGAATTTTAAAGATCAGCTTTGATCTGTTGGAGAGAGTCCAGGGAAGAGTCACTGAGATGGTTTGGGGTGTGGAACTCTGCTCATGTGAGGAAAGGCTGAGAGAATTGGGGTTGTGCTGATGCCTTGGGAAGGCTGAGCTGGAGCAGAGGCTGGGCAGAGTTACAGAATAAAGCAGGGATTTATTCAAAGCATCTCCTCCATGGATCCACCTTGGGCAGCACCAGAGCCCAGCCAGGGCTGCACCCAAGATGAACCAAAATGGCCCCAAAATGCACGGCCGGGCACGGGGTCTCTCCCTGGGATCAGTTCTGCTCCATTTGCCCCTTGCAGTTCATTGTCCCATTCCAGCTTTAGCCCATCCAGTCCCACCCTGCTTGTTTTTCTCTCTCCAGCCCACGCTGTTTGTGCTCCTGGGCTGAGATTTGGGTCATTTGTCCTTGGTGCCCAGCTGGAGCAGGAATTGTTTTGTCTCCCTGCTCTGTGCACAGAGCTCAGCATCCCCTGGTGTGAGCCCAGCCCCACACACTAAAGCAGCACAGAACCTGAAACATAGAAAAGCCAAACCTGAGGCATCAGGAACACCCAACCTGGTCCTCAGCAGCCTCTTCCCAGCTGGGACACACAGGGCAGGCACCTGGGGCCACCCTGCACATCCAGGTGAGGCTCTCAAAGGCACGAAGCAGGAAATTCTCCCAGGTAATAAAAACCCTTCATCATTCAAATGGTTCTGCAAATATTTACCCATGAGATTGGATTTGGAGTTAGCCACTGATAGACAACTTCTGAATAAACAGGTTCAGATTTATAGTAGAATCTATTTTTTTTTTCCTGTAAGTGTTTTGTTTCTAGATTAGCATGAGATTAAGGTAAGGACTTCCAGCCTTCACAAGAACTGCAATCTCGTTTTCTGTAGAAGTCACAGACCGTGTCCTTTTCTGTGCTGGTGGAATTTGCCTGAACAAGAAGTTTCCTTCTAGAATTCACTTTACCCAAGAGCAGAGAGAAAAAATCCAAGGTGCAGGATGAATGTAAATGGCACAGCTGGACTGGGTGAGCTCAGTGAAAGGACTGATGGAAATACAAAACCTCCCAGAGTCCTTCCCAGGCAGGAAAAGTTATCTGGAGGAAGGTGAGGGTGGAGCACAACCTTCATCCCTGCCCAGGAGCTCTGCAGCACTGGAGAATGGTTTCTGAGCCATTCAGAATGGTCCCACCTCCTGCTTTTCCCTTTTCCCATCATGTTCAGGTCGTTTATTGAGGATTAATTCCTGCCCTTGAAGATGAATTTAAACCATTTGGATTTCTGGGTCTGGTTCCTGCAATCCCTGCACAGAGGCCATGTTTGAAGTTGGATAAGAAAGAAGAGAAACCAAAACCTAAAGGATTGAACTGGAAGGAGTTGGTCTGAGGTGAAACGTGCCTAAATCCCAGGTGGGTTTGTATTTAGCTCAAAAAAGGCAGGTTTGACTCTTTTCATGCCAGCTCAGCCCTGACCCAGGAGAGAGGAGAGGGCAAAATTCCCTTTTGTGCTGCCCTGGTGCCACTCTGGGTCCTGTGAGGTGACACCAGTCCCTGCCTGGGCATTTCACAGCCCCAGGTACCCTGGAAACCCAGCCCCGCTCTGGTGGCTCTGCAATACAAATTAATAACAATAACTCCACTTGACTGCTTGACAAAAAGCAAACAGCACGGAAAAAGCTGTCTTAAATCTTTCTATCCCACTTCCCCAGACCAAAAAAAAAAATCTCCAAATGTTATTTCTTTTGGCAGCTGAAACCTAATCCTACCTTGGTTAACAAAACAGAGAGAACAGGAAGCGCTCTGAAGGAATTCTGCATTCCCTGGGATGTCTTTGATCCCACTCCCCTCCCTTTTCCTATCAGGTAATTTTCAAATCTCGACGTTTCCAGTTAGTCTACAGATCTTCTTGTTTTGTCTACTCCAGGCAAAGCCTTATTTAACTTCCATTTCAGGCATGAAAACCTGCCCTGCATCGAGGCTTTGCTGTTGTGTAAGCTGGAACCTGAGAACTCCAGAATCCAGCAGGGAACCCGACTAAAATTCACAATTTTTTGGTGGAAAACCAACAATGGTTTTATTTTAGCACAGGCAAGGGGCATTCAAACACTACAGAAGCCCCAAATAAACCCTTTAAGGATTTTCTCCTGCAGCCTTTTTGTCACTCAGTTCTGACATACAGAGGGAATTTTTTTTCATCATTTTCCATCTCGATTTTTGTCCATCTGAAATTTGCAAAGCTCCAACCAAATTATTGTCTGATTAATATTTGGGACTCTGGAGGAATATGTCAACCTTTATTCCAGTCCCACATGCAATGCAAGCCTGCATCTCTGCTTTGGGCTGAAAAAAACCCAATTAAATATAATATAATTGAATAAAATGTGGTTTAAAATTTATTTTAAATAAAATACAATACAATACAATACAATAAAATTTAATTAAATTAAATAAACACAATACAATACAGTAAAATAATAAATAAAATAAAATAAAATAAAATAAAAATTAAAATAAGTAAAGATAAAATAAAAATAAAAATAAAAATATTTAAAAATAAAAAATAGAAATAAAAATAAAATAAAAATAAAAATAAAAATATTTAAAAATAAAAATAAAAATAAAAATTAAAAATAAAAATAAAAATAAAAATAAAAATAAAAATAAAAATAAAAATAAATCGTTTTAGGCTGTGTTTTCCTGTGTGCCTTCCTGGCTTTCCAAGTGCCAGGGCAGGAGCTGCTATTCTGGAAAGCAGCACAATAAATCGATTTTATTGGCCAGATCAGGCTGGTTCTGTGCTGGGCCGGCCCAGGGGCAGCTGTGGCTGGAGGAAGCCCCAGGCCAAGCACAACAAGGAGGAAGCTCAGGAATGTGACACTGCACTTGGCTCCAGCGGATTCCTCACCTTGCAAGGGAGATTTCACTCTGCAGGAAACTCTTTCCTCTCCTCCATTGACAGCTGCAAAATAAAAGAAAAAATTGTTCATCCATCACGGGTGGGATTCAAACCCAGCTCTGAACCTCAGCAAGAGCTCCCCTCACTGCTGCCCTGGGCTCTGGGCTGCATTTTCTGATGCTGTGGTTAAAATTTCAAATATCCTGACACCTGTCACTCCTCTCATTTCCCTCTGCAGACTCTTGCAGCCCAAAAAATACTTTAAAAAGTTTTCACCCTCTTTTTTCATACTCTCACCCCTTTACAAATAGTTGTTGAGATGTTTCCTTTCCCTTTCACCTGCCTGTTTTTAATTTTTCTAATTCTTTGGCATATCTGTTGGGTGGAAAATGTTATAAATTAGTAAATTCCTTTTCTGTACAGAGCTGAGAAAGGAGCCTGGGGTCAGCTCCAGGTTTCACACCACTGTGGCCAGCCCTGGTGCTCGCTCACATATAAAAATGCAAATTGTATTTACCTGCCATGAAGAGGCAACATTGAGTAGCCAAATTCCTTTTCATAAGTATTCATAAATGCTGTTTGCATAACACAACACCATAATCTGATTTTTTTAGTTGGGCTGTAATGAGATCTTGTAAATTGGCTGTTATCTAAAGGGTTGTTTTTATTAAACAAGTAAATAGCACAGAGCAGCAACTTTCCTGTGGCCAGGCTGCCACCTCTTCACAAGCTTTATTTTCTTTATTTTTTTTCTTTAAACAATCTCATTTTGGTGCCTTTCTCTATAGGGAATTCCTGGCTCTGTGCAAAGAGCTCAGATACCTTTCCCAGGAGAAAACACCAGTGGGTGAAACCACATAAATCCATATTTTTCAGGAGTGGATAACACATAAATCCACATTTCTCAGGGACATCTGACACCGTTATCCCCAGGCTTGGCTTGATACCCACACTGGGAATTTTTCAGACCTTTGAGAGGAGGAGACAAAACCCTAAACTGGTGTCACTGAATGAATGCACCTCCCAGGAAATCAGTCAGGGTGTTGATAAACCCACAAATAATTCTTCTAGGTGTTCTATATCCAGGCTGTTTGGTGCCAAAATGTTGCATCCAGCTGCCTCCAGATGCTATCTATTTAGTGAGCAGCCATGTGCAGGACCTCGCACACCCAAAGGGATTAACAGCAGTGGAAACTATTTGAGGAATTGCAGGTGAGGCATTTCACGGTGCCCAGGGGGATTTCTGACCTGCTTTTCATAATGAAGAAGTGTTTTTCACAAGGTCACCAACAGCATTCAAACCTGTCCCAAGAAATGCAGCCAGCAGAGAGCTGGGATCAAGGAAAGAAACAGCAGGAATAATTTTATTGTGTGGATGAAGCAGGCTGGGTCTTCAACTGCAAATATCCAAGGGAGGATTGAGGATCACAGGGATGCTGCAGGCCCAGCAGATCCCAACCCTTTTTTCAGGATGGTTCTCCAGAAAAATTCATATTTGTCTTGCGTGGTGGGTGTGTGATTTTAGAAATGTTTGGGCTGCTCAGCATCCTTCCTGTGCCTCAGCCCTGCAGGCAGGGAAAAGGTTTAGCAACCACAGAGAAGTGAATAAATAGAGATTAAACAAGGCAGAGAGTTCCTCTGTCGGCAAATCATTTAATTAATGCCAAGATTTCCATCTCCCACACATCACAGACAGGCCTGAGCAGACAAACCCTGTGCAGGGTGACTTCCCTGTGAGCGAAGAGGAATTCTGTGTGCCACTGATGAACTCTTTAAATACCCTGGGGGTTTAAATATCCTGTCACTGTTTGTTCCCTTAGGTGCCAAGCAGTTGCAAAAATCAGCATTTAACAGAGTAATTATTTATTTGTGTCATTAGGCTGCACAGGCAGAGATCAGTTGGCCATTAACATATTTCCCTTGTTGGGTGGTTTGTGCTCTAAACAGCACTGAGACCAGACAAACCCTTGAGCTGATTCGAATAAAATAAAATTAAAAAAAAAAAAGAACATATTTAGAAACAAAACATCAGAAATGAAATCCTAAAAGAATAGCTGCAATTGTTGAATTTAATCTTTATTTTCAGCCCTTCCCACTTTACATTATAATAATGAGTGGCTCATTTTCAGTGTGAGGGAATCACCAGACCCATGGTGTGGGGAGTGAGGGGCTCTGGGGAGCAGGAGAGTGCAGGGCATTCCCTGCTGCATTAGGGACTCCCAGCCAATAATCCCCAGCTCAGGCACGTGCTGCCGTTTCCATCCCATAATTGCACCAGGAGACACCCCAGGCCTGCTTTTCCAGGGGATTATTGCACTGAGAGCTGCAGCCACTTGGCCTTTGGCCTCCCAGAACCACCCAAAAGCTCTCAATAATCTCCAGGGCTCTGCTCCCTGTTGTGTCGTTCTCAGACAAATGGAAAACACATTTTTCACTTCAAACTAATCCCCATTAAACAGCACTGAGACCAGGCAAACCCTTGAGCTGATTCTAATAAAATAATTTTTTTTTTTATTTAAAGAACATATTTAGAAACAAATTAGCCTTGTAAGTGAGGCACTGCAGGCTCATTCTGTGAAACCGCCACTGGGCAGATTTGGGATTTGCTGCTCTGAGAGGTTTCCTGGGCCTGAGGGACTCCAGCCACAGGAAATTCACTCACAGGGGTGGGCTGGGCTCTCACAACCAGCTCAGGTCGTGGTGTCAGGTGGAGTGGGGGGTTCCCAGTGCTGGGGTTTGGTAAAAGAGGAATTCTGGACAGGCTGGTGCTGAGGAGGGAGCTCTGAGTGGCTCCCCTGGGTGTGCCCAGCACGGGAAGGACATGGAGATGTTGGAGAAGCTCCAGAGGAGGCACCAGGATGATCAGAGGGATGGAGGAAGGCTGAAAGAATTGAGATTGCTCAGCCTGGAGAGGAGAAGCTTTGGGGTGACCTCAGTGTGGCCTGCAGGGCCTGAAGGAGCCACAGGCAAAGTGGAGAGAGACTTTACAAGGGATGGAGGGACAGGACACAGTGTCACAATCTCAGTGCCATTTTTCCTGGGCCACCTTGACTGTTGCACCAACACTGCCCTGTCACACTCGCATTCTCTGGAAATTCCCTTTGCCCAGGATTTTTCTCCTGGGAAGCTGCGAAGCCTCAGAGAAAAAGGAAAGCAATTCTTACCTCATTTGCTTCTCCTGTGTTGTGCTCACATGTGGAGTGTGAAAAAGGAAAACAATTCTTATCTCATTTGCTTCTCCTGTGTTTTGCTCATGTGGAATGTGTTTGGAGATTGTTTACCCACAGGTGATTGTTTCATTGGATTCTGGCGTGAGTTGTTTTCACTCTTTGGCCAATCAGGGCCAAGCTGTGTTTGGGACTCTTGAAAGAGTCACAAATTTTCATTATTATCTTTTTAGCCTTCTGTCTGTATCCTTTCTGTACTCTTTAGTATAGTTTAGTATAGCACTTAATAAAATGCTATATAATGCTAATAACTTAAATATAGTTTAGTACTGCATCTTTAATAAAATATATTATCGTAAAATAATAAATCAGCCTTCTGAACATGGAGTCATCGTTCCTTCCTTCATCGGGGATCCCTGCAAACACAACCCTGCCCCAGGAGGACAGCTCCTGGTGTGGAATCCAGCCCAGCATCTCCCTGCTCCCCAGAGGTGAACATTCCTGTGCCTCACCTTTGCCAGGGTCCCCCTGTTCCTCAGGGAATTCATTTCCCCCCGGTTCCCCCGCTCAGGGAGCATTTTTGGGTTGGTGTCTGCAGCTGTGGCGCTTGGAGCAGAGCTCTCCTTCCTCGCCAAGCATTGTTTTGAAGATCACTGCTGAGGGCTGGGCTGTGTTTGGGGCTGGCCTTTCTTCTGTTGCTGTTTTTGGGAGCTGAGGGCTGTGCATGGAAAATGGCTTGGTGAGCTCTCTGTTCTGCTCTCTGTTCTGCTCCCACTGCAGCTTGTTTTGAATTCTCCCTTCCCCACTCCAGGCACTGGTTACATCCAGAGATCATTTAGGATGTGCAAATGTCTTAGCAGCCCATTCCAAAGCCCACTGAGGCTTTCTCTTTCCTTCAATAGACTTTGATTGGGCCCAAGTAAACAACCAGGAAATCTGAGTTGTTTTAACCTTTGTTCTACCTTTCTCCTTTCCTGCACTGCCT
This sequence comes from Zonotrichia albicollis, assembly GCF_047830755.1. Taxonomy (NCBI): domain Eukaryota; kingdom Metazoa; phylum Chordata; class Aves; order Passeriformes; family Passerellidae; genus Zonotrichia; species Zonotrichia albicollis. Next base: position 11,622,288 of record NC_133837.1, on the reverse strand, counting down.
GGTTACTTCATTTGTTACCTCACACCTATTTAAAGATAAAACTTCTTTCAGTTAAGAGCCATACCTTGGATTTTTCCCCTTTTAACTTTTACCAATTTTGATTTATTACTTCTAACCGCCTTCAAAGGCTTAGATTTGTTGAGTAAGTGCAAATGCTGACGGATTTCATTTTGGTCCCCACGCTTTTGCAGGAAACAGGAATGTGGAGGATAAATCTCTCTGGGGTTGGGTTTTATTTCCCCTGGCTCGGGAGATGGACAGCACATTCCCCCTGTTACCCCAGCCTCAGGGAGAGGAGGGTTTGTGCTCTCATTTCTGAGGAGGTGAGGAGCAATATCCGCCTTTTCCTCCTCCTTTTATCCATGGAAGATGTTTGGGAGGGCTCTTGCAGGTGAATTTTCCAGCTGGCCATGGGTGCCCACCTCCATTCCTGCCCTTTCCCTGCCCGTTTCTGCTGCTCCATTGGGCACCAATTTCCTGGATGATGCCATGAGGTGCTCAGTGAGCAGCAATTGAACAGAAAGGATCCAAAAAATGCCAAATTGTACAAAACGATCCAAAAAATGCCCTGCCCCACCTGCCCTGCTCACCTCGTTCAGCTTTGTACTCTCTGCCCCTCCGCACAGGGAACTTTTCCACTCATCCAAACACTGGCTTGCATTGTCCCATATATTTTAGGAATTTGGTGCCAGACATTTGACAGTGTCTTCATTCATGCTGCAAATAGGAAAATGGATTACAGTGTGTCATGTTACCTGCAGGCCCTTCCCTGGGGCAAAGAAGAGTACTTTTATTCTTCTAGGCAATCCTTTCTGGAAAACAGAAAAGTTTCCAGCTCCCAAAAGCTTGTGAGGGTCACAGACTTTGCTCTCCAGTGGATAAATTCAGATCAGACTCAGCGTTGTAGCCTGCAGCTACACTGGGGCCACTTTACTTGGGATTTAATGGCTTTTATGATGGTCTTAGTTGGCTTGGACAGAAACAGTCAGCAAATAGTAGTTAAAATTCAAACAGCCATTAAAGTCTGGTCCTGACAAGATGCAACTACTCTGTTACTAATGGACTTTTCCCCACAAGGACACATTTGTTAGAGGAAAATGTTTGAAATATTTGGCCTGTTGACAGTGGAAAAAAAAAAAAAGAAAAAGAAAAAAAAAAGAGAGAGCAAATTCTAAAGTTCTGAGGAAGCTGTGGTGGCAGGATCAGGCTGCACACATCAGCAAGATCCCTGGTCAGGAGGGCCAGCAGTGCCCCAGGAACATTTTCCATGAGTTGTCTTTATTTAAAGAGATCTGCACTCACACATCCCCGTTAGCTGGTGGCGGAAAAATTCAGCAAAAGCTGCTGGGTGTTGGAGCCCTGGATGCTCAGAATTTTAAACTTTCTGTGCTGAAAGGCACAGACTCAAAAGAGAATACTTTATTTGACCTGAGGCTGTAGAGAAACAGCCTGGAACTCCAGCTGGGAGCTCCAGAAAAAGTGTTTGACCACTCATTCAGTCAAATAAAGCCTCTCCTTGCTGCCGGAGCCTGCAGCAGCTCAGCCCTGCTCTGACACACAAAATTATCCATTTGGGGAGGAGAAATTGAGCCAGAAACACTCAGGGGCCTAAAATTTGGTGTCTAGATGGTGTGGCTAATACTCTACCCAGAATTCGGGGCAAGATTTGGGAGGGTATAGGTTGGATATTAGGAAAAAGTTTTTCACCAAAAGAATAATAAAGCACTGGAATTCTCTTCCCAGGGAGGTGGTGGAATCACCATCTCTGGATGTTTTTAAAAAAAGCCTGGACATGGCACTTGGTGCTAGAGTCTGGTTGAGGTGTGAGGGCACAGGTTGGACTCAATGATCTTAGACATCTTTTCCAACCTCATTCTGTGATTCTGTGATTCTGTGATTCTGTGATTCTGTGATTCTGTGATTCTGTGTGAATCTGTGAATTCACGGAGGCAGAAACACCCGCACAATCTACGGACTGCAATCCATAGGTAAAGATAATTTTGGTTTAATTCCTCATTTGGGAACACTGAAGCTGGAAACAATTGGGTATTTTCCATCAGAACAGAGCTGATTTCTGGTTTTACCATGGATTTACTCCCTGTTGTTCCATGTAGAGGTTTGGAAGACAAACCTCCCTGAATGGATCAGCACCTGGAGGCCTCCCGTGGATGAGCAAAAGGGTTTAATGAATCTTCATTATTTTCCAACACAAAGCCATATCCTAGAGGTGGCAACACTGGGAATTTTCCATCTGACCCACCCAGCCTCTCAGAGCTTCCAGCTGTTCCCAGAGCTTCGTTGGGTGAAGTGCACAAAGGGCTGGAGGCAAAGGTGTGGTTTGTACTCCATGATATCACTTTGTTCACACCAGTTAAAAGTGTGAATAATAGAAACAGCTTCTTTTAAAACTGCAATTAAAAATGAGGGGAAAAAAAACCTCCACCTCGGAGTAGTTAATTTTGTTTCTAATTAGATGCTGGTTCTAGAAACCACTGTTTTCATGGTTCTCTTTGCAAGTTCTCTTTAGCAAATGAGCTCTTGGTATGACAAGTGGAGATCTAATAAACCTCCTGATTCTGCTCTGCCCCTGTAATGAAAGACCTCCCAATGCCTCTGATTTATTGATATTTTAAATTATTTTTTTTATTTATTCTCCTTGCCCCAGTTCATCTCTCCAGATATCCACATCTGGATGTTTTTCCTGCCATTCAATCTCAGTTTCACCCTCTCAGCAGATACCTGTACCTGATCTAAGGGTATCATTTACAGATTCATGCCCAAATTGCTCAGAATTTTAGAATAAAACCCAAAGTTCCTCATCCTTTCTCTCCCATTGCACCCACACTCCAGAAATCTCAAAGGAATATGAACACCTTCCAAAATGAGAACTTGTTGGTGCCTGGTTTGTATTTGAAATATTGACCCCTACATTTTGGCCAGCTTGAATGTGATTTAAAGCTCATTAGGCAAATTAGCATCAATATTAATGACAGCAGGTCTGCCTGAACTTCCAACCTTAGCAGCCACTTGCTTATTTCTTAATTTCACTGTATTTCTTCATAGATTTATTTTCACTCAGCAAAGATGTAGTGCGCACACAGTATTTAAAAAGAAATTTTCACAAATATAAACCTGATCCTGTGAGCCAAGCCCACTCTATTTTTTCCCATTTTCTGCCCACCCTGCATCCATGTAAGGCATGAGTGACAACAAAAACATCTGGAAAGGCATTTCTGTGTTTCATTTCACGTCAATTGGAGTCAGAGACAGATAAAACTCAGCTCTCACAGACCACACTCAGCCTTTGTGCTTCTCCCCCCAAAACTCATTCTGAACTTCCCCGTGACAAAGTGGACGTAAAGAAGAGGCAGAAACCTTCGTTCTCACCTATAAAAGCTGCAGCTGCTTTCCTGTTTTTATAGAAAGCAGGGGGCAGATTTGCTGTAAAAGAGCCCAAGCCCTGCTCGCAAAGAGCTGTTCACCTTGAGGGGTGATGTCAGAGCCATAAATAACACCACAGGAACACGGAGATGTCCTTAAAGGCCCATTAAGAATGATGTGAAAAGGAAGTGGGGAGCAGAGAAACCAGCAGGCACATGCTAAACATCCCTGGAATAAGGGAGTCAAGAAATAGCAGGGGAAAAGGGAAAAGAAAAAAAAAAAAAAAAAGGAGGGAAGGAAATAAATAACAGAATTTCTTCTTTGGAAGTCTCAGTGAGTTCTGAGACTTGGCAAAGAAGGATTTCAAAGGATCAGTGGTTAAAGAGCTACTGGTGCATCCATCTCTCAGTGCCAATCTCATGTTTGATGCTCCATTCCACTGAGTAAAAAGAGTTATGCAGGATATCTTATTAATTATTGTATTTGAAAGGAAAAAGTCACCGTCTCAGTTAGAAAGAGTAACTTGTAGCAATACAACAGTAATAATTTCCTGTCTGGGAATATTTCCTCTGATGGAGTCTAGAGCTCGATTAATCTTTTTCCTCTGTTCATAACCACATCTTCCTCTTTTTCCTTTTATTCTATCTGTTATATTCTGATCATGTAGCAAAAATTCTTCTATTGCCATTTCTGCTCTGACACTGTGTGTTATTAAATTTCCATCTCACTGCCATTACTCAGTCCCTTGGGACTGCTGGGTTCTTCCCCTTTGGTATTTCCCTCCATCAGCATCTGTGTTTCAACCCTGACTTTTCAAGAAGTTCAGCATCATTGATGAAAATGTTAAAATCAGTTTAATTTGAGGCTTGATCCCAAGGAGATTCATAGTTGCATTGTTTTCTCATGTGCTCCCTTTGATTAAAACACCCTTTCCTTCCATGCCTTCCACTAGGCTGGATCTTTGGTTTAATAAATATCCTGGATTTTTAGTTGAATGAATATCCTGGATCTTTGGTTTAATGAATATACTGGATTTTTAGTTGAATGAATATCCTGGGTATTTTGTTTAATGAATATCTCTGCATGTGGTAGTTCAGGTAAATTTGCCCCCCTATCTGGAGAAGCTCAGTAAACACTTAACAGTAAACAGGTTCACAATTAACCACGAGTGACCTTGGGAAAACCTTCTGTGACTCTGATCCCTTCTGGACAGGTCTGAGTGCCTTGCACTGACCCTCCAAGAAAATATTCCGTGTACTCCACGTGCTGCTCTCTGCTGTGGTGCAGATTGTCCAGGATAACAGGATGAGAACTTTGCCTGCCCCTGTGCCACCACTTCAAAGTGATGCCTCAGGATTTTGGCTTTCATATTTTCATCTATTTGTAATCCTGCAGCTCTTCAGTGTGTAACTCTAAACTCCATGTACAGTGGGAGCTGCTGCTTCCCCATTTGGGGCAGACACAACAATTCCTCTGCAGGCCTGGCAATCAAGGACACCTCACTGCCTCAGGCCCTGAGATGGAAACAAAAGGGACTTGGGGGCAGCAAACGTGGGGTGAATGACTCCCTGAAGCTGTAATTGGAAGATGAACCCCCAATATGTCCTGCAGAGCTTCCCCTGCACCTCCTCAGGAACCGCGGCCTTGCCCGGCACTGCTGTCACCCCTGGGCCCTGCAGGGACAGGGGCAGCTCGGTGCCATTGTCCAGGTCATCCCTGATGCCTCAGGGTTCTGTTTTTTATATTTTCATCTATTTGTAACCCTGCAGTTCTTCAGTGTGTAACTCTGAACTCCATGTACAGTGGGAGCTGCTGCTTCCCCATTTGGGGCAGACACAACAATTCCTCTGCAGGCCTGGCAATCAAGGACACCTCACTGCCTCAGGCCCTGAGATGGAAACAAAAGGGAGTTGGGGGAGCAAACTTGGGGTGAATGACTTCATTTGCTGGAGCTGTAATTGGAAGATGAACCCCCAATATGCAAATGGACCAAACTTATAAAAGTGTCAAAACCTGTGACCCCTTGTCCATTTTGGGTGGGCTTTGTCTGCCCTAAATGTACCTGAAAGCCCTTCAATAAATATAAACACTTTATATTCCCTTTTATTCTGGCACACCAAATTATCCATTTTGGGAGGAGAAATCGTATCAGAAACACTCAGGGTCCTAAAATTTGATGTCTAGAGGTGCACATGGTGTAGCTAACGCCCTACCCAGAATTTGGGGCAAAGTTTGGGAGGTTTGGCATCAATTCATGGAAACAGAAATATCTATACAAACTGCAATCTGTAGGTAAAGATAATTTTGGTTTAGTTCTTTATTTAGGAGCACTGAAGCTGGAAACAAGTGGATAGGCCTTAATTTTGTTTTTGGGCAACCCCAAAAGGCACCAGCACCACCCAGGATGGCTGGAGCTGCTTCCACCTCCCTCCCAGCCAGCCTGGGATTTGCAGCTCTGGCAGGGTTTGGATCCTTGGAGAGGCACAAAAGGGAAAGCAGCAGGGAAGGGAGAGGGTGAAAAGCTGAGCCTGTTCCTAAAAACCAGCAGCATAGTCAGAGGAGGTGAGCTCTGTGGACATGGCTTCCAAATGGCATCATCAGCTCATTTTTGTGGTTTTGACATGAGCACTCTCTCCGTGGCTCTCCGAGCAGAACAGCTGTCTACCAAATGCTCCAAAGGCCTCCAATGAGCTCCTCAAGAGCACCCATCTGAAGGGAAGGGCTGTGCTGGCACTCAGGAGGCTTTTATGGCATTTTATGTCATTCTCTGCTCTGTCCTCGTTCAACCTCGCATTGTTTCCCAGGCAGGGCAGATCTTCTGCATTAGAGCAGGACTCGTTATTGGGAAAACGTTCTGGGGACTCCAGAAATTGTCCTTGCTTGTGTAACCTCGGCCTCAGCTGCTTCCCACTCCTTTAACAGGAGCAGTGACCCCGCTTTCCTCCAAAGAAATGGGAAAAAATGGGCAAAAAGGAGAGACATCCTCAGTACTGGGCTGGCATTTTTTGTTACAGAGCCTCCACAAACTTTTGAATGAGGAGAATAAAGGAGAAGCTGAATCCTAAAGTTTTCTGCAACCTGAAACTCATCTTCTGTGATGGTATCAGAGCAGAACTTCCCTCCAGGTTTCCCATCATGAGGACCAAGCTGCTGGTTCATGACAGGCATGTTCAGAATTGAGTCTTTCCTTCCTTATCAGGGTCCCAGGGCATCCTCAGTGCTGGGTTGGCATTTTTCATTATAGAGCTGCTAAAAACTTTTTCATTAGAAGAATAAAGAAGCTGCATCCTAAAGTTTTTGCAACCTGAAACTCATCTTCTCTGATGGTTTCAGAGCAGAAATTTGCTCCAGGTTTCCCATGAGGACCAAGCTGTCAGTTAATCACAGGTGTGTTCAGAATTGAGTCTTTCCTTCCTTATCACAATCCCGCTGGAGGTTTTGTGAGCCAAAAAGGTACCCAGGTAATGAGGACTCATGGAACAATCTGCTGCCAGTGGTGCCAAAAAGCACCACTCTCTGCTGATTTCCACAAATTTTTGCCATGGAAATGGGACCTTTCCATGCCAGGAGCATCTCAGCAGAGTAAAACAAAGGGGACGCTCACCTGTGTTCAGTTTTTGGCATCAGGGGTGCGAAGGCCTTGCAGGAACACGAACATCAGGATGTTCACTGTGGGTGGAATCAGCTTTTCTGCTTTTGTTTGGTTCAGTGTCTACTGGCCTTTAAGGGTTTGGGGTTTTGTGCCAGGCAGAAATGGAAAAAATGGCCTCTTCCTTTGGGGGAGAGGGAGCCAAAATCTCCACTGGTAAAAATAGCGGTTTGTTTATTTAAATCTCATCTCTGTCAGAACAACAGGGTGATCTTGTAACTGTCACTTGTTCATGAGAGAAAGGGCTCCCAGAGGAGCTGGAAGCTGCTCCAGTGCTCCTTTCCAGCAGACTTCCCATCCCACCAGTGTGGAAACCTCTGTTCTCCTCTCAGCTCCTGCAGATCCCACTGTGGCACCAGGGAATTCTGCTCCTTCAGAACAATTCCTGTTCCTCCAGGCAAACCCCACCAGATCTTTAAAAAACAGCCATGGAAGGGAGATTTAAGTTACATAAGTGAGATTTTTTTTTCCCCAAGTCTAAATCAATCAGTGGTCAGCTCAAGCCATGTGTGACACGAGGAGTTCCAGCAAGCTTGAAAAAAAATCATGCCAATATTCTATTTCCAGAGACTCATTATGCACATATCATTTTCTTAATCCACTAAATCTGTGATGACAATGATCTCTTATCCTTTTATTTCTACGAGGCAGAAGAGTCCTTATTCATCCCAGCGGCTTAAAGGCACTGGATGATAATAATAGCAGTAGTAATTTGTGCCTCATAGTAATGAATTTCACGGGTGGCTTTGTTTTCTGAAAGCTGCCTTTTCTTCTCGCTGCATTTTGCTGCCATAAAGTTTGTGGCAGGCTTATTATTTTAATATTATCACTTTGGGTGAGTAGGAGCTAAGTTTGGTGCATTCAACACTTGCAGGCTCTGAGTTCACTGCCAAAAATCCTGCGTGGATTCGAAAGACACAAAGGCAATGGAGGAGGAGGATCTGCAATCCAAACTGATTTTTCTCTGTGGGATAGCTGTGAAATGTTTGTTTGCAGATGCAGATGCAGTGCCCAGCTCGTTTGTTCACAGCTTTTTCAGAATATAAAGCCATTGTGACCCACGGGTCTGATGAGCTGCAAAACACAGACAAGGGAATTCTGCCCAGCAATTTGGGTATTAATTCAGTAATTTATGTTTTAACTGCACATCAGAAATCCAGGCAAGAGTCATTTTCCTTCAGAAATACAGGAAACACTGGATTTAGAGATACATTTAATACTAATTTATTTCACACTATTCACAGCTATTCATACAGGCTGTGTAAGTGCTAAAAAAGTATTTCCTGAGATCCTTGGTTGTGACAAATGTTTCCAGCTCTTGTCATTTGATCAGCACTTTAATAACCCCGTAGATAAACTGGTGATGTAATGAATGAGCTCATGCACTTTTAAACTTGAGCTGAATATAAAAAAAACTCACTTAAATCAAATGAAAATGTTGCAGGACGGGGAGGTACCTAGTGGAGAATGCAGACAGCACTTCAGCCTTTCCTCAGAGAGCTGCTCACATAAACCTCTGCTGGAAGGAAAGATTTCAGTGCTGGAAGGCAAACTGGGATTCCTGTAATCCTCTGGTTGGTGTGTTTGCTCACCTCTGCTCTCGCCTCCTTCCCAAGGTGAGGAGGGAGATAAGCACCAGCTGTTATCCCCTCGGAACTGCTGCCTTGGCTGCCCTTGAGCTCAGCACCCTCATGGACATTCCAGACCCGTGTGGGGTCCCAGGGACACCTGGGGGTCCCTGAGGAGGTCTCTGAGCACCTCCAGCACCTCCTCGCTCCTCACCCTCAGCCTTCCTCCCCATCTCATCCCTCCTTCCTCTCTGCAGGGACTTTATAGGAAGGTGACTCAGGGAGTGTCATTGGCAAGGGTGACTGGGGATTATGGTGTGTCCCTAACACGATTTGACAGCCTGGGCCACCTTCCTGTCCCTGCAGAAAATACAAGCTCCTGTTTTCCCTCCCCTTGCCTAAATGCTGCTTTTCTGAGCCTCGTTCTCCATGGTGGGGCTCTTTTTATCCAGATCAGTGTAGACTAAGCAGGATTATAAAACCAGATTTATCCAAGGCCATAATGCTGTAGTTGCAAGGAGCACTTTCCAGGGGCTGTGAGGTGCTTAATCTTTTAGATTAACTAGAAATATCTATGGCTTTAAACCCCTGGTTTGCGTCACGTCCCCAAAGCCGCTTTATGCTGGGAAACATTAGAACAGTGATTAAAAAATTGTCTCTGCCCGTGGATTCTGCACGAAAACGGGGAGGGGAAAGCATCAGCTCTTGACAGCTGAGTCCATCTTTGCCCTCCCAGGTAGCCAGGGCTCCTCGTGGGGTGGAAGCAGCACTTCCAGGAATGGTGGAGCATTTCCTGGAGATGTGGGAGGAGAGGAGGGAAACAGCAGGACATGCACTGGTGACATGGGACAACGCTTCCCCTAGCACTGCCCAGCCAAATATTAGCCAGAAAATCGAAAAGCACCTCAATAAAGCAGCTGTGGACCAGCAGTAAGAGCTTCACTGCAGGTCCCTCTTGGCTTCACCTCTCCCTTCCTCCCTCTGCCAACCTCCATGTCCTCCCACCTTCTCCCATCTTCTTCCATTTGCAGGGATTCCTGATTCCAGCCCATCCTGAGACACAACAAGAGACGTGGGTGGGGTTTCAGCAGCAGGAATATCCACACCTGGAGCTGGGGAGTCCTGTGGGACATCCTGCTCATGCGCTGCTCTGGAATGGCTTTCCTATCGCAGACATCTTGTATGGAAAATCCTTTCCTTAAGATTTTTCCTCCTGAGAAGCTGGGAGGCCTCAGGAACAAAATGTAAACAATGGTTATCTGCTGCTGTGGAATGCAACAGGTGCATCTGGGATTGGCCCATGTTCATTGTTTCTAATTAATGGACAATCATAGTCCAGCTGGCTCGAACAGAGAGCCGAGCCACAAACCTTTGTTATCATTCTTTCTTTTTCTATTCTTAGCCAGCCTTCTGATGAAATCCTTTCTTCTATTCTTTTAGTATAGTTTTTAATGTAATATAGATAATAAAATAATAAATCAGCCTTCTGAAACATGGAGTCAGATCCTGGTCTCTTCCCTCAACCTGAGACCCCTGCAAACATGGTCACAGCTTTCCCACCTCCAAACCCATTCCCTTCTCCCTCCAGGATGTTGGAAAAGGGCATCTTCTCTGCCTGCCAGATGCCTGCACAGGGCTTGGAATTTTTGTGGATTAATAAAGTCACCCACAAGCTCCTGGGGCTTTTTATTGCCTGTGAGATCATCGGGACAGCAGGGAAAACTCTGCCCAGGTAGGAGAGGCCTGGAGTGCTGCTCCTGGTGATAATATTCTAAAAAAGGAAACGGCCAGGAGAAAAACACTTCTATAAATTTGTTTAGAGAACATCCAGTGACCATGAATGCTGCTATAAATATCCCAGGCTATAGGTTTCAGGGATTCTTTACCGGATTGGTGCCGTGCCTTGTCTCAGTCCTTGGTAACAGGAGCCTCGTGATGGTTGTGATAAACTGTTTTTATTCCTTATCTCCCTCTCTTCCCTCCTTCCTTCCAGCTCCACCAGGCTTTTTTACCCGTAATGTTTATTCCTCACCTCATGGAAAATTTTTGACCGAGAAAAAGATCACTTCAGTTGGAAAACCAAAAATGTCCAGCCAAAACCAACGTTTTCATTGTTTGGCTGAAAATGAGAGGTTTGCCATTTTAAGCTTAAAGTTTTTGGTTTGGAGCCAAAATAGTTTTGCTTTTTGCCCAAAGTCTGCAGTAAAAATTCCCAGTTTTTCAGGGAGGCAGACACTTGTTTTTACATCAACAAGGAAAAGTTAAAAACCTGAGTGCTCACCAGGAGTTGTTTAGACAAAAGCAGCTCTAGACAAAAGTCCTCTTTCCTTTAAATAGTGAGTGAAACACGCTCCAGTTCTTCTGCCTGTTACACGGACATGGCAAAGCTGCTGGAGGTCCTGTGCCAAAAGGATTCATGGTTGGAGCAGAGCTGATTTCTCCATGTGATTCCCGTGTTTGGTGACAGCTGGGGCAGTCCCCACACTGTCCTTGTCCCCTGTGGGGCCAGTCCCAGCTCTGTGAGGACAGGGAGCCTGGAAATGCGTGGTGCCTGCAGCCCCAGAGCTTTGATCACAACCCCACCAACTCTGATTTTTGTAGGGGACACCTCTGCTCACAGCCATGGGTTTCCTTTCCACTGGGGACTGGGATTTTCCTTGTTCCCATTCCTGGAGTGACTCCTAAGCCCAATAAACAATCAAAACAGTGAAAGCTGTTTTATTTCTGACACTATATCAAAAATTCCTGTAATTCATGTCAATGAAACTGTCCAGGTTGCCTTTCTGCACACATGTGTTTCCAAAGGTTTGCCATTTTCTGGGAGGGCTGAAGCAACATCTAAACCCCTGATTTTAACTGCAGAGGTGAAGAGAGGAGTGTTACTGCTCCAGGTGTCTTGTGGACACCTTGGTGCAGAACTCCAAGCTCAACAAATGCCAACAAAACCAGTTTGAAGTAAAGAAGAGGGAGAAGAAGCAGAAACTTTAAATTTAAAGCAATTGGAAGAGTTGGGTAGCCCATAATTGATGATTGATAAATCAGTTTTCAATAAACCAGGTTGTTTGATTTCAGAAGGACATAGCACCCACCAGGATGGCAGAGCCATGGCATTCCAAATGAACACTCCAAATGAACACTCCAAATGAACATTCCGAATGAACATTCCAAATGAACATACCATGGCTCTGTAACCTTTGCTGCTCCTCTATGACAGAGAGAATTCAGTGATGCTTTTTACTCCATGGAATTTATGTGGAAAGGACCAAGCCAAGGAGGAATTACCCACCATGGGTAATCTCCAAAAGGATCCTGAGCCCAGTGAGTGCCCTGATGGGAATCAGATAGATCATGGAAAATATCTAAATACGGCGTTTTTGGCTGCCCTGCATTTGGCTGGTTTTTGAGTGGGTGCCTTTATTTTGCTCCTCGTGTTTGTTCTCTTGAACTTCAGACACATTTCAGCCACACTTCTCTCAGGAAATTGCCACATGGAAAGTTGGTATTTTCTAACGATTTCCACGGAACAGTTTCCAACTGGATGCAGATCCTGCACAACCCTAGACCAAGAAATGACAAAGCCTTCATTTTCTTACCAAGGGGCCTGTATTTGTTACCCTCCACAGCAGTGCTGGTCTGGGGCTGGGATTTGTGTGTGTTTCCATCAAACCCAACGCTGTTGTGCTTGGCTGGGGCTGGGGGTGAGCAGTTCATGAGGGGAGGGACCAGAACACATCCACCAAAAATCTGACTCTGATATGTGAGGGTGGCTGAGTCACCCTCGAGTGCCACCACAAAATCAACTGGCATGAACCTGGGAGTGGCTGCAAAGCTCTGAACTGCATCTGCAGGCAGTTCTGGGGCCTGGGGTGAATTCAACATAAAAAATGGATTGATATGGATTTGGTATCAGCAACTGAGGGAAGGTGTCCCTGCCCATGGCAGGGGTTGGAATAAAATGAGTTTCAAAGTCCCTTCCAACAAAATTCTCTCATTCTGTGATTCTGTGGGTGCTGATTTAAACTTCAGGTTTGGTGTTTAGGTGGAGAATTTTAAAGATCAGCTTTAATGAGTTGGAGAGAGTGCAGGGAAGGGATGCTGAGTAGATTTGGGGTGTGGAACTCTGCTCATGTGAGGAAAGGCTGAGAGAATTGGGGTTGTGCTGATGCCTTGAGAAGGCTGAGCTGGAGCAGAGGCTGGGCAGAGTTACAGAATAAAGCAGGGATTTATTCAAAGCATCTCCTCCATGGATCCACCTTGGGCAGCACAAGAGCCCAGCCAGGGCTGCACCCAAGATGACCCAAAATGGCCCCAAAATGCACGGCCGGGCACGGGATCTCTCCCTGGGATCAGTTCTGCTCCATTTGCACCTTGCAGTTCATTGTCCCATTCCAGCTTTAGCCCATCCAGTCCCACCCTGCTTGTTTTTCTCTCTCCAGCCCACGGTGTTTGTGCTCCTGGGCTGAGATTTGGATCATTTGTCCTTGGTGCCCAGCTGGAGCAGGAATTGTTTTGTCTCCCTGCTCTGTGCACAGAGCTCAGCATCCCCTGGTGTGAGCCCAGCCCCACTCACTGAAGCAGCACAGAACCTGAAACCTAGAAAAGCTAAACCTGAGGCATCAATGAACATACTCATTGACCTCACCTGAAACTATCCTGGAAGCAGAAAGTCCCAGATCCTGGAGAAGTCCCAGATTCCTGGGCTGTTCTGCAGAGAGGAACCTTCCCAAGGGGTCAGTTGTGTTCCCACTTGGCTTGAGCAGCTCCTCTGCTCCAGGACATTTGCTGACAGCTCGATGCAGTTTGATGACAGGGGGGAAAGGGCTTTGATAAATATCAAACCCTGTCATTACCTCATTTTGGTGCACTCTGCATTTTTCCCAAACAAACTCCACGGAAAAGTCGTGTCGGAAACCAGAACTTTCTACAAAAGAGAAGCCACAGATTGATTTTTTTTTTCTCCCTTTTTCTTAATGTGGAATGCAGGGATAAAGTTTCTTCATCGAGAAATACATGGCAGTGAGAGGAACAGAGGGATAAAAGAAAAAATTACCTCTGCTCTGGGGCAGCCTACACAAGGCATCAGCATGAGCACCCAGCAATGAGGGCTCAGCCATGGAGTAAATGTCAGAGACATCCCACAAAAAAATGAATGACAACTCCATTCTGCCATCTAAATGGCCTTTGGAGTGGATACCTGTCAATTAAGTAAATTAATGGCTTATTGTCACTAATGATTGCTCTATTTCTGCCAACTTCTGTACAACAGGATGAGTCTCATTTTCTCCAGACTTCTCTGTGATTTTTTGAGAAGCTCCCTTTCAATGAGCGTTTTGCCCATCTTAAATGTAATATCTTAATTACTAACACTCTTTTACCATTTTTTTAGTCTTGAAAAACTCCTTGAAAACTCTTTTTGACTCTGTACAGCAAGGCAAAGTAATCAGGAGGTTAATAATAAAATTTGCCTCCTGGCTCACCTGTGCTGTATTATTTCTCTTCAATTTTTCCTTTCTGTCATCTTTTAAACACTTTCTTTCTTTCTTTCTTTCTTTCTTTCTTTCTTTCTTTCTTTCTTTCTTTCTTTCTTTCTTTCTTTCTTTCTTTCTTTCTTTCTTTCTTTCTTTCTTTCTTTCTTTCTTTCTTTCTTTCTTTCTTTCTTTCTTTCTTTCTTTCTTCCTTCCTTCCTTCCTTCCTTCCTTCCTTCCTTCCTTCCTTCCTTCCTTCCTTCCTTCCTTCCTTCCTTCCTTCCTTCCTTCCTTCCTTCCTTCCTTTCCCCATGGAAAATATTGAGTATTTCATGTTTTTCACCTCTTGCTGTGGGTGAAAACCTGCAGGGATATAAATAAGCCCAGGCCCACTCTACTTCCATTCCCACCAATGATGATCACCCATTGAATTTAGCATTTTTCACCAATTATCCCGAGTCAGAAGCATTTCCGATTCTCCTTTATCCCATGGATAAAATGGGGTTTTATGTGTCTGACTCCTGGGGTGATAATAGCAGGGAATAGTTTTACTGCACACATAGAACTTTTCCCGAGGCCAAGAAAAGCAGCCACAGCTTTTCATCCACTCCCAGCAAAAATTAAGCAGGATTTAGAAAAAAAATAAATCCAATTGATGGGAACAGAAAGTGGTGGGAGAAGAGAAGCTGAAGTATGAAAATTAACAACATGAAGTACACAAAAATCACCCTGAGTAGTTTGTCCTCTAGTTTAAACATTTTTAAACTCTTTCAAATTACACATTCAGCTAAATGATCCCATTTTCAGGCTTCCCCCCCTCCAGCTACAGGAGATGAAAATCAAAGGAGGAAAAACAGAAACAGGAATGTTTGATCTGCCTGTTGACAGAATGTTTGATCTGCTCTTGCTGACTTTTCCAAGCGCAGTTTCCTGGCCGCAGGGTGGAACAGCAGCAAAGTCATTCCTGAGGGCATCCTTATCCAGGAGAGCTCATCAAAGTGACATTAATTATGGAACAGGGGATGCTCCATCTGCACAGGAACTGTCCTGGGAAACAAAACATCCCTGGAAGCGTCCAAGGCCGGGCTGGACAGGGCTTGGAGCACCCTGGGGCAGGGGAAGGTTTTCCTGTCATGGCTGGGGCTGGAATCAGGTGATAGTTAAGGTCCCTTCCCACCCAAAGCATTCCATGATTCTATGAAAATGAACCTTTTTCTGGAAAATAGAGAACAAAAAGCAGATTTGGGTGAAGGAAATGCCAGGAAGATCCCCCTTGGAGCAGCACGCCCAGACACCTGAAGTGTTTTGTAGGATTCAAGCTGAGAAAGAAATCTGAATTTAAGTTTATCTATGTCCCTAAGAACTTGGTTCAGCAGGGAAATGGGTTTCCAGCAGCATCCCACTTTTCCACACTCAGCCAAGGAGGAGGATTCTGTAATTGGTCTCTCTGCCCTTTTCTGCAGAGCCGTCCCATCACAGAGAGCAGCAGGTTGCTCATCCCACTCTGCACTCGGTAAATCAACGCCGACCTTCGCTCCTTGTCTCCTCCCTCACGTGCCTGGGGTGGCTCCAGGACTCTTCTTTAAGGAACAATCCCTATTTTCCAACAGTGTGGAGAACTGAAAGGAAAAAGGGAAGATCCCACAGTGTTTGCAAACAAAATCTGTGTGGTTTAGAGCCCTGAGAGCCACAGACACCATAGGACAATAATCAAAGACTAAACTTAAACTCTACTCTGAAAGTAGGGTTTATGGACAATATTTAAAATAAAATAATTATTTTAATAATTAGATATGTAATTAATAATTATTTTAATAATTAAAGCCTAGAACCTAGTCCCTACCATAAAAGTAGGATTTATGGACAATATTTAAAGCCCAAGGACACAATCATACCCTTGCTGGTTCCCTTAGCAGTTATTAAAAAGAAGTTATTAGACAGTATTTATTAAATAGAAGTTATTAAACAATATTTATTAAATAGAAGATATTAAATATCTTCTATTGTGATTTTCTATATTAAATATGGGCAAAAAAATCCCAATTGGTTCCAGGTGAAGCAACACCCACCTCAACTTTTTATTGAACAGCTTGGAGGAAAGTTTGGGGCATTAAATTTGGATGATCCTGGGGCTGGGGAGGGAAAATGGGCAGCAGTATGGAAGGAAAGAGCAGCATCCACCTGAATTAATGTCAGAGGGAATTTTGGGGTTCCATGAAATGAGAGAGGTCCTGTCTGTTCATTGAACAAAACAAATGGGAGAGAAATTCAAGAGGTGAATCCATGCAACCCTGTCTTTACTCCCATTAAGGACCCCTAAAAAGCTGAAAATCTCAGTACAGAAAGAACTGAACTCCTCACTGCCTGTTGGACTTCCACAGGAAACTTCCAGAGTTTGGTGTTGATTAAAGAAATTCTGTTTAAATTTGAAGATGTGGCACCATTTTAATCACCCTCTTGGACAGAGTTTATATTTTTTGATGGAGTGCTCATGGCTGGTGTTTCCCAGCTCTGGCAGAGGGTTGAGGATGAATTTTCAGCCTGGTTTTGCCCTTCTAAAAGGAAGTCAGTGGTGGACCAGGAAGGGGCATGAGTGAGTTATTGACTCCTGGTGAAGCCCTGGGATTTGTTGATGCTGCTCAGTGGCCCCAGGGAGGTGTCATGGATCAAAACATTGCCTTCCTCTGCGCTTATCTCCCCTAAAATGTGCTCTTTGAGTCTCCTGAGGGGCACAGCTGATCAAGTGACATTTACAAGCCCACAGGGAGACAGCCGTGCACGCACAGATGGGATTTTTGTAAGGTTCTGTGTTCAAAAGAAAGTAAACTCGCTGATTTACATAACCCTGCCTCTTCCTTAAAGGCTGAGCTATTTTAACAGTGCATTCCACCAAAATGAATAATATTTGGCTTTTGGAGGCAGATTTTTCTGTGGTTACAACCTCTTTTGCACATCATAAATGTCCAACCCCATCCCCTTGCTTTTCTTTGATTAAAAAGAACAACAACTAACCTTTAAAAATACCAAATTTGTCATGGGCTCGCTTGGGTTTCAGCTGGTGTGATTTATGTGGCTGTCCTCGGAGCAAACACACTCATTGAGGAGAATTAGCAAGGGTTTCACAGTGCAGGAATGAAGATTTTGGGTCATCTCAGGTGCTGCTGCAGAGGATGGGGTCTCACTGGGGCTGAGGCTGAGGTGGATCACGAGTTCAAAGCTGGAACTGGAACAAGCTTCAGCACCTGGAGGGGAGCTGTGGATCCCACAGGGAGCTGAGGTGACAGCAGAGCCCTGCTGGGAGCGTCACACTCGTGTTCTGTCCCAGGATGGGCAAAAACAGATTCCCAAATCCCAAATCCCCACAGATTTTACAGATTTGTGGTTCCTCCAGCCTGGCTGGGCATCAGCACCTTCCCTTCTTCCAGGAGATCCTGCTCCCAGTCCCACCACCCTCAATCACCAGTGGGCAACAATGGAAAACAAACAAATAGCACTGAGAGAAACTAGCTTGGCATAAATCAGTTTTACTTCTCTTCCAATCCCACCACCTTCAATCTCCAGTGGGCAACAATGGAAACCAAACAAGTAGCACTGAGAGCATCTGGCCTGGCATAAATCAATTTTACTCCTGCTCCCAGTTCCACCACCCTGAATCACCAATAGGTCCTGAAACACTGGAAAACAAACAAGTAGCACTCAGGGAATCTGGCATAAATAACTCTGCCCCCTGCCCTCACAATGACATCTTTCAGCTGGTGCAGATCTCTCCAGACCTGGAGGTGTCCCCTCCTTACACAAGCAAGAGATCAGATCCAAAAGGAGCAGGATTTCTTGGAAGAAGGGGAAAACTATTTGAGGAGGGAGTAAACGGCTCTGCATCGTTCCAACTGCTCAAAAATTTGTTTTGCCAAGGGAACAGGAGAAAGCTGTTAAAAAAAGATTTTAATTTGAAGTCGCTTTCGGCTTTCCCTGGAAGAAAACAAGGAAGAAGCAAACACAATGGCTAAAGAACATGAAAAGATCCCAAAGGTTAAGAATGCTCCAAGAAAAATACTCTCTCAATCTTGACTGGAAACATTATTTTCACCACTCCTGGGGCTGGAGCTGCTTGCAAGGGGCAGCAAAGGCTCTGTGATTTCCGAGGGCTCCTGGGGAAGGGGCGGCAGCAGAGCAGGAGCAAAGCTTTGTGCTTTGGGCTCCAGGCACACCATTCGCCACCACAAAGGCTGTGTTTGCACAGCTCATTTGCAGGGTGAGTGAGAAGGCTCCAAAGTGGATATTGATAACTTCCAGGAGCACTGATGGGGCCGTGGTGCTTGTGGTCTGCAGCATTGGCAAATGCTCGCGGCACCAAAGTTCCCTTGGCTGGCAGGAGAAAGTGGCTCCAAATGAATTCACCTCCAAACCTGATATCTGAGGATGTTTTATTTTAATGTTTTATTGGCCTGATGCCTCTCCAAGTCTTGCCAGATTGATAACTTCCAGGAGCCCTGCTGGGCCCGCGGTGCTCGCGCTCTGAAACGGCGGCAAACGCTCATGGCACAAAATTCCCTTGGCTGGCAGGATAGTGTGGCTCCAAATGAATTCACCTCCAAACCTGATATCTGAGGATGTTTTATTTTTATGTTTTATTGGTCAGATGCCTCTCCAAGTCTTGCCAGATTGATAATTTCCAGGAGCCCTGCTGGGGCCGCGGTGCTCACAGTCTGAAATGGCAGCAAACGCTCGTGGCACAAAATTCCCTTGGCTCAGGAGAGTGTGCCTCCAAATGAATTCACCTCCAAACCCGAGATTTAACGATGTTTTATTGGTCTCTCCAAGTCTTGCCAGAGCCATCGTGTCAAAGACTCATTGTGGCCTTCAACATCCCCATCTTGCAAAGTGGAAGGGCTGACCTGGATCTCGTCAGTCTGGTCACCAGGGACAAGATTCAAGGAAATGGCATGAGGCTGAGTTGGGGTAGGTATAGGCTGGATGTCACAAAAAGGGGTGTCTGAACACTCTAACAGGCTCCCCAAAGAAATATTCAGAGCACCAGGCCTCTCTGAGTTGAAGAAGCATTTGGACAATACTCTCAGGCACATGGAGTCCAGGAGTTGGACTCAGTGATCCTGATGGATCCCTTCCAGATCAGCAAATTTCATGATTCTATGAAATATTGGTGGAGCAAGCTAAGGCAGAAAGGACCTGGGTGCAGGAATAGCACAGCACTCTGCCCTGAGACTGTGACGCCATGAGAGCTGCGGACTCAGTTGTAATAAAAGGGACATTATTTGTGATTCTTTCCCCTGGGAATTGTCATGGAAGGAGAAAGGAGTGTGGAAAAGAACTTCCCAGAGCTCTGATCCATCACCCCCAGGCAGGGCTGAGCAGGGAAACCTCAGGGTGCCATATGGGAAGGGCTCTTGAGAGCACCCTGAACTGGAGCACAGCCAGCACAGGCACATCCAGCTCTCCACACTGGAATTTCATCATTTTTAACAAGGGGGAGAAGCTTTCCCTTGCTTTGCTTCTCTTTGTTTTGCTGTTGGTTTGTGTCATATTTTTATTAAATAAGGATGGGATTTTTTTTTTATTTTAATGATGCAAGTTTAGTCTTATTTTGCATAAATATTGGCAGAACAGCTTCTGTGGGAGAAGGAAAACAAAGGTTATCATGATCAGCACATGATTGTGCTTAGGCAGAGTATCAGTTAAATTAATCTTGAAATTATAACGTTTCAGCTGCTGGTACTTTTCATATTAAAAATCAAATTTAATTTTCCATTTTTGCAGAAACAAAAATTCCAATCATTTGTTACTTTCCACCACCAGGAGGGAAGGAAAAAAGGGGAAAAATTAGAATGAATCCAGCCTAATCCTCCAAAATAAAACTTTACTGTAGATTTTTCAGCCATCCTTGGGGGCACCTCCCTGGTGGAAGTGGGTGCTTCACTCATGCTCTCAGTGGGGACAAACCTGGCCTCAATCTTCCAAATTCTGGGATTTATCCTGAAATTGCAGCTGCATAATCCAGGTCAGAATATTCCATTTATCCTGGAATATGTGCAGATGCTCCTCATGCCCTGTCAGTCCCTGGATGTGAGGAAGGATTTTGGGAAGCAGCATCCTCAGCTCAGGAGCTGAGCCATTCCTGACAGCGTGTGGCAACATTCTTCAATGCTTGGTTTACTTCCATCCAGGCTACAAACCAGAGAACCAGACCCAAAACTGAGAAGGGGAAAAAAAATTAAAAAAATAAAAAGAAAGGAAAAAAAATCCTTTCTGATTTTCAACATAAAGCTAGGATTACCACCAAAGAACAATAAAAATTCCTTTATTACCAACAACAGGAAGAGCAAAGAGAAAAATAAACCACAGAAAATCTTTGTTATAATTTTTCCATAACAAATAAGGTCTTTTCTGGTCATGTTTGGCTTTTTTTTTTTTTCTCCTCTCCTTAAAATTGTATCTGTTTAGGAAAAAAAATAAGAATCTTGTTTAGAATAAAAACAAAACTGCAGAGGAAAAAGCAGAGCTCTTATTAAAGAGTTTGACATCACAACCCATCTATTAAATAGCAGGATTCTTAAAGGAAAGTCCTTTCCAAATAAAAGGGAGGAAATGAAAGGTTCTATGAGTTCCCAAGCCCATTGTTGATGCCGTGGAGCACAGAAAACTTCCACTATCCATGGTCAAGGAAGTCATGTAGGAACAGGAACCAGCTCTGGAGGTTCCCACAGGGAGAAGATCCTTGGAGAAACATGGCTGGGACTTGTCCTGGTGTTCCTTTATTTTTGTGGTTTAATTTGGGGGGTTTGAGGAAGATAAATTGAGAGAGGGGAGGGAAATGTGCAGCTCCCTTGGCTGGCAGGAGGGATGGATCTGTGTCCCCCTGTCCCTGCTGTCCCTGCTCCAACCCAGGTGACCCCACCAGGAGCATCAGCTGGAGCCCAGCACATTGTGAGGGGGTGTGAGATCATCTCCAGGAGGTTTTTATCTTCCCCTGGCTCTGGGGATGGTTTTGAGAAGGCTGAGCTGGAGCAGAGGTTGAGTTACAGAATAAAGCAGGGATTTACTCAAAGCATCTCCTCCATGGATCCACCTTGGGCAGCACAAGAGCCCAGCCAGGACTGCTCCAAAGATGAACTAAAATGGTCCCAAATTGAACCCAAAATGGTCCCAAGATGAACCAAAATGGCCCCAAAATGCACGGCCGGGCACGGGGTCTCTCCCTGGGATCAGTTCTGCTCCATTTGCACCTTGCAGTTCATTGTCCCATTCCAGCTTTAGCCCATCCAGTCCCACCCTGCTTGTTTTTCTCTCTCCAGCCCACGGGGTTTGTGCTCCTGGGCTGAGATTTGGGTCATTTGTCCTTGGTGCCCAGCTGGAGCAGGAATTGTTTTGTCTCCCTGCTCTGTGCACAGAGCTCAGCATCCCCTGGTGTGAGCCCAGCCCCACTCACTAAAGCAGCACAGAACCTGAAACATAGAAAAGCTCAAACCTAAGACATCAATTTGGGTTTGTTTTCCATGGCTTTCTGAGGGACAAGGCTCTTTTTTCATCCCAAAGCCTGGCACACTTTGTTCCTGCTCCTTTGCCCTGTGGATCCATCCGAGGCTGATTAGGGCTGATAAGGGCTGGCAGTGAGGGATTGCCCAGCCAGCCTGAGAAGCCAAACCAGGCATTTTTGACATAAAACAGCCACAAAAGTGGCTTTTCCCCCCTTATCTGGCCCTGCTCTCGATAGCAGAGGCCGCTTGGAACAAAGGCTTTTGTTGCTGGTTTATCTGGAGTGAGAAGCAGCAGGGCCTGACCCTTCCATCAAAGGGGTTTGGGCTCTCTGTGCCCAAACCAAGGAGGGCTCTCCTGAAAGCTTCTAAGCAATGAAGCCAGATGATTTAACAGAAATAATGTCAAATAATAAGTGTTTCTATTGACTTTACAGAGGTATTAATCTGAATAGTGTCTCTGGTTAAAATGAAGAGAACATTTCCTCTTCCTACCATGAGTGATTTCAAATAGAGAAGAGTTCTCTCCTTACTGGATGTCGTATTTAAGCAAATTTTTAGAAATTATCTTGCAAAATTATTCCCCCAAATTATTTTGAATTATGTTAATAATGCAATATAAAGCATCAGAAAGGCTGATGACCATTTTTTAGTATGCTATTACCAGCACCATGGGGTGGCAGGAGGAGCTGCACAGCCCTGGGGTCCCTGGGCACATCCCAAAGGCTCTGCTGGGATCCCCCCAGGCCAACAAGGGACGCTGCTCCCAAGGGGACGCTGAGGGTTGTCGGATCTCAAGATCTCAGTCCTGAGATGCTGAGCCACCGAGACCACCTTGGGGGGCTCGAGAGTCCTGGAATGTTCCAGAAGTGCCTGGTGGCTGGACTTTGATCCTACACAGGAGACGACAAGGATGAGGGTTTCACCAGGGTGAACGGTGAAGGGATTAGTTAATTAGAGGGTGAGACACAGGGTTTAGGATTTATGTACAGGGGGGTTTAGAGGAGTAAGATGGAGGAATTGGGGCGTGTCCTGTCCTTCTTCTTCTTCTTCTTCTCCTCCATCTTCTTTGGCCACGGTGGCACCTTTGGATTGGTTATTACTGAGAGTGCACCGAGTTATAAGAATAAATGGTATTGGGGAAAAATGATAAATATTGTACACGTAACCATGGGTATAAAGATAGGTGACCGCCCGGAGGGCAGCACAGTGTGCTCATGGCTGGCTGCTGAGCAGAGCTCTGTCAGGCCGAGAGAAAATCTTTTAGATAAACAATTAATAAACATAAAAACCGAAAGAAGAACTGAAGCCTCTTCTCGTCCTTCGATACGCGGGCTGCCCCAAGGCCACCCCGGGCCTTTCCAGGCCCCTCAAACAGCCGAGAAAACCGGACAGAGGGTGGAACAAGGAGCAAAGCTCTCACCGAGTTTTATGGTTTCGCCTGGATGGGACCTTAAAGATCATCCAGTTCCACCTTCCACTGTCGCAGGCTGCTCCCAGCCTGGCCTTGGGCACTTCCAGGGATCCATGGGCAGCCTCAGCTTCTCTGGGAATTTTATTCCGAGGCCTCCCCACCCTCGCAGGGAACAATTCCTTCCCAATATCCCATCCATCCCTGCCCTCCGGCAGTTTAAAGGGAATTTTAATGGAGCTGAACCAGGAACAATTTCCAGGTTCTTTAATAAAATTCCTAAAATTATAAATAAACATTAAAATGATGAAAAGACCCTCCTAATCATGATATATCCTTATTTTCCTTTATTGTTTCTCCCCAGCTCCTTCTCAATCCAGGTCACTCTCCCTGTCCCTCCCTTGTTTATTGTGAAATTATGGCCTGAAGTGAGCAGAATTGTGAACAGGCTGGGGTCAGACCCCAATTCCCTCTTAAAAGATAATTTGGGGTCACATGAAATCCAAGAAAAGTCTGAGTTTTCCTGCTCTGGATCTGCACAGAATTCAGGACTTGGGGTGTTTTCGCAGCACCAAAGAGTTGAAGTTCTTTTGGTCTCCTCATTTGAACTGCACCCCCTGGTCCTGCTCATTTCACAGCCAAAGGAGTCAGAGGGCTTCTTTTATTTTGATAAACTGAACCCAGAATTCATCATCCAATCAATCTAGAAAAAAAAAAATAAGGATACTCTGTTTCCATCCACATTTTTCCACATGTAAATACTCCTTTAATTTAGTACAAAATTATTGTGCTGTAAACTCTTTTATAACATTGCTAGGTTTCATTTTTGGTTTTGTTTTTCATTTTCTGATGTCTTTTGTGGATTTGGGATACAAACAAATGACAGGGCACTAACAATGACTTGAACCAACTTCTGAAAGATGGGTTTCTGTTGGGGTTTGGGTTTTTTTTACCTCCTTGAACCACTGATTTTTTTTTTTCTTTGGCTTCTTCATCCTGGACTTTCTCAGGAGGGCAGCATGTTTTGGGATTAGGATTCCCATGGTCACAATTTTTCCTGAGGTCCATTTGTGGAAATATTCAAGTATCCCTCAAAGGAATTCTGCAGTGTGGTTTGGGAAGATCTTTGTGATTAAATGATGCCACATCTCAGATAGAATCCAGAGGAAGAAGATGCCTCAGAAGGAATAAAAAAACAAGTGCTAAGCAGTTATTCAGAACACAGAGATCACACCTAAAATCTCCAAAGGGAATAAAATGGGATATTTTCCTGTAAAAGTGATGCTGGACATAAATGAAGATCTAAGAAGTCTACAGGAAAAATTTTAAAAAAGGGAAAATCAAGGCACAAAAAGTGATTTTAGTGGAAGGGAGCTTGAGGTCAGGCAGGGCTGGGAAGGGCCAGGACAGCAGGGAATGGGGCCAAGGACTGGAGCTGCTGATGGTGGTGATGGGATGAGGAGCAGAACAGCTCCATGGCTGGGGAAACATTCCCATGTCCTCCGATAGAGAACAGAAACCCTGCACTCCATAACCCAACTCTCCAAACACTCATTTTCTGTTCCACAGGAGGTGCTGGAGCACCAGGGACATTCAAGGACAAGGCACAGCTTTCCCTCAGGTCCATCCCACCCCGAGCTTCCCTCTGTCCATCCATGAAACACAAAACCATCCAGAGCTCCATTCTGATTCATCCTTTCCCAAATCACTTTCTTTTGAGAACAGTGGAAAGTACCTCTTGTTTTCTTTATTTTCTTTTTTTTTTCTTTTTTTTTTTTTGTTTCCATGGCCATAATTTAATTCTTCATTTTAACCAACTTGCTACGTCCTTTCTCCTTGATAACTCCCGAGCTCGAGTGTAAAAAATGTATTATTACAAGAGACAATTACGGGGTTCAAAGCATTCTGAAGAATTCCATGCTCCCAGCTTCTGGTACTGATATAAGGAGAGGAATATTTGTGGTTTTTTGACTTGCATGAAGTGGAAGGGTTCCAAGAGCTGGTGGTAAAAGGCCTAATGAAAGTCTGCCTTCATCAGACACAACAAAGCTCCTGCATCCTGGGAGGTTTAACTCTTTCTGGGGGTGGGATGCCCAGGCCCCAGCACTGAACACAAACAACCCTTGACCCTGCAAACTCAGTCAAAAACAACAACAGCAAAAGAGTAAAAAAAAAAAAAAAAAAAAGAAAGAAAGAATTCAAAGCTTGTTTGGCTTAAAATTCTTTCTTCTTGTTTTTCAAACAGCGCGTGTCTGGAAGTTGAAGGTTTGCAGCTCCCGAAGTTTGTTTGGACTGAGGATGTGCCTCACACCTTTGGGATACAGCTGGGCAGCAGAAAACGATGGAAATAGGGTCTGTTTTGAAGGACACCCAGTGGCTGCACAAACATCTGAGTGCTGCAGAGCAGGAGGTTCTTCTCTGCTGAACCTTCTGTTTGTCATTTATTTTTCCATTTCACAAATACCGATTGGAAACTTCTCCTTGGAAGGCAGAGGGAAATCTCGTGGATTGTAAACACCGAGGAGAGGAGGAATTGTTTAGGATGGTGAAAAGGGTATAAGGACTCAAAGCATAACGTTAAGTAGAGGAAAGTTTAGGCTGGATCAACTTCCAAGCGCTGAAATCTTATTAGGCTGTGGAAAATTCTTCCAAAGGATGTGGGAGAAGCTCCACTGTTGGAGCAGTTTGCCATCAGATTGGACAAAGCACCACAAATAAACCCTAAACAATTTTGTCCCAGCAAAGGGGGTGAAGTGAAGAGGCCAAAATCGATGTACCCAGCACCTCCTTTGATTTCATGGAGCACAAATCCATCCATGCCCAGAGAGGGAGAGCACCCGTGGGATTTGTGTGGCTAAAGATGGATTCACCACTCAGCTCTGGAACCTGCTGGAGAGAAACTTGTGCCATCCAAGAGAGCTGTCAGGGCCTCCCATCTCAGCAAGGAACAGCAATTCTCAACCAGGAAAATGGAAAATAAAGACACACATTGGAACAGTTTGGCTGCTCAGAACAATTTGTACCTTGGGGTTCAGAGATCTTTCCTGGGGGAGAGAATGAAGAATCAACCCAGAATTCTCATTTTCCGGTCAAAACAGCACAGGGACAGAGCATGGGAAATATTTCAATCAAGAAGGATTAAAAACCAACTCAAACACAAAGATGTTTTACCCCAAAATCTGCCACCTGTCCTCAGAGGACCTCAGCACCAGCAGCAATTCCCACAAGCAGCCACTGTGGATTTGTTGTGTCACTCCAGAATCATTCCAAGTGCCTCGTATCCGATGATGCAATGTTCAGCACGGAATTCCAGTTCTAAATATGTGTGGGTTTAATAACAGGCTGATGAAATTATGGTCAGTGGGGACAACTGTGAGGTGATGCAAGTTCTTAACTCGGTTTTTTAGTGAGCACCAAGAAGATCCAACAGGATTTACAACTGTAATGATTCTCCAGGAAATGAAAATGCTTTGGATATTAATCCACTTGCTACCTTTTCCCTTCTCCTTATGGATGATCTAAAAGCAAATTCTGAGGTTTTTTAGAAGTCCATTCCTGATGGTGTTGACCTGAAGCTCCTGAAGAGACAATAAATCCTCCCACTGATTTCCTGGTGCCTTGGATTTTATCAGACCAGATGAATTTGTTCCAGAAACACCAAATTTCTGATCTCTCTGCTCTGGGGAGTCGTTAGGAGCCTTCAGAATCTGATCAGAGTTGCTGAACTCTGCCTGGTCACACGGTGGGGTTTTCAGTCCTGGCTGGAGGCATTTGGGAGCACATCTGGTGCAAATATTTCCTGGTGGAACCCAAAATGTCACTTTCTGTAAATACTTCTCTGTGCGGTTCCAAAATTCCCTTTCCACTGTGTTTTTGGCCAGTAAAACCCGAAAACTCCAAAATTCTTCGAAAGCAAAGACAAAGAGATGAGGACATGGCCAAAGGAACTTTATTGCAAATTTGGATGAATCCAATATTTGGTTAAAGCACACTTTGAATCTGCTGTAAACTGAATTTTTGCAGACTGGAGAAGTTGATCAGATCTTGACCTGGTAGGAGAGCAGAGGGAAACCTCATGGGTTTAAATGAGAAGAAAACCAACTCTTGCTGCTCCACACATGGCAATATGGAATATTTACTTTTAATCCAACAAAACCATGGTGTTTAGATGGATATTTGGTGGGTTTTGCTGTAAATGCTCTGTTGGTTCAGAGGGCATCTGAATCCATGAACCATGGAGGTGACCCAGCCAGGGGAATGACACCCACCTCCTAAACATCTCTAAAAAACATCTCTAAAAATCTTTATTACGCAGAGTGGCAGACTGGGAAGAACTTCTTGCCTATTTCCTGCCTAAACCAAACCCTACTTTTTTTTTGCCCCCAAAGAATTGATGGATATCAAAATTAATTTGAATTTTCTCCTTGTTATTTTTTTCCTAATTGCTGCAATTTGAGTGTTTTTTCCAGAACCTTGATGGGTTTAGGGACAGAAATAGCATTTCTAGGCTCCAGCCTCAGTGGGAAGGGCCACCTCATCCCCACCTTTCCCTGGCTGATTCCAAACCTTGGATAAAAATCCAAAGTGCTACAAGTCTTGTTCCAGAGTGACCACAGCAAGTCCTGATGCAGTCACAGGATGGGTTTGGCTGTTAAATCAACAGTAAAATCCTTTAATTCCTCTCAACATGCAGAAATACTTTGGATCCTTGACTTTGGGACCAAAAATAACGGGATTACTCTTGTCTTTCCCTAATTGTTACATTTAACAGCAGATTCCTTATCTTTATCCCCCTTTTTTAACTCATCTCTATGCTGTTCCTTCTCTTTTTGTTCCCTTTTTCCACTAAACTTTTCTTCCTTCCCAGCTTTGTCCTACACCTTTCCCTTACACTACTCCAGAGCTTTTTCCTTCTCCCACTGTTATGAATCCTCAAGGGCCGCAAGAATTTTCCATTTTCCTGCCCGAAACTCTTCGTATATCTCTCCCCACCTCGTTACAATAAAATAATTCTTCCATTTCGCTGTCACCTCAATTTAGCTCTCTCACCCTCCACTCCCTCTTTTTCCCCTGGTTTAAAGACCGACCAGCATTTCCTGAATTGGAAAAGCCACAATAATATTTTTTTCCATTGAAAATACCACAAGTACAGTATTTCCATTGAACATACCACAAGAACAGTGTTTCCATTGAATGTACCACAAGGACAGTGCTTTTGAGGTATCTAAATGCTGAGATGAACTCATAATGTTCATCTTGGACTCATTAAAGCAAAGCCCCTTCTCTCCTCAAAAATAATAATAATAAAAAAAAAGTTTCCTCAGACAGAGAAAGAATTTTTATTCACAGGTTTCAAAAAAAGAAAAAAAAATACAATAAAAACAAGACCTAGACAGAGCCAGGACAATTTTGCACTTGCTTTGTGAGTAAAATATAAATAGGTTTTAGCAAGTTAAAAAAAAAAATCCATTAAAAATGCTTAGAGTGGTTGAACAGCTGGAAAAGCAACTTTTTTTTTTTTTTGATAACATTTAAAGCTGCTTAGCAGCTGGGGAAAAAATCGCCTGTAAAAACACTTAACATTTACAGCCACTCAGTGGCTGGAAAAGCAACTTGTTATAAAATTGATTTAACATCTCAGTGGCTGGAAAAGACATCCCCACACATCCATGGAGCTGCAGTGTTTTACACTGCTATTTATGGCTATTTAGACACAGATAAGGCTATAAATAGATAAACTGGGCATTTCTGCTGATGCCATTGTGGCAGGGAATCATTTCCATGCAGATCACTCGCGGTTTTATTTTATTTTCTGGGAGTTTTCAGCTAAGCCCTTTAAATTCCCATCAGTCTGGAGTCTGGCGGGCCGGGATGCTCAGCCCCCAGGAAGGCTGTAAATCACTTTAGTTACAGAGCACTTTATGAAATAATAACTGAGTTCTGGGCTTGACGGGCTCCAGAGAAGCTCTGGCTGCCCGACAAAACCTTTTTAATCCAGAGTGTGAAATGGG
Organism: Zonotrichia albicollis; assembly: GCF_047830755.1. Lineage (NCBI taxonomy): Eukaryota > Metazoa > Chordata > Aves > Passeriformes > Passerellidae > Zonotrichia > Zonotrichia albicollis. Next base: position 11,593,313 of record NC_133837.1, on the reverse strand, counting down.
GATGTCTCCATCAGGAGCTGGAGGGGTGCAGGAGCCTGCCAGCCCCAAAATCCCAAAAACAAGGGGTGTGATAAGCCCTATCAAAGCAGCAATTAAGCACATTTGTCTCTGTCTGAGATTAGAGCTTTTGAAGATGCTGATGTAAAACGTGAGTCATGTAACAGCCCTGGGGCAGGCACGGGCAGTGGGGCTGCCATGCATCCAGATGTGCATGTGGGCATTGCATCCTACACTGCATCCAGATGTGCAGCAAGCCCTGCATCCTGCCCAGCATCCAGAAGTGCAACAGGTCCTGCAGCTTTTCTCTGCAGCCAGATGTGCAAGCCTTGCATCCTGCCCTTCATCCAGATGTGCAGCCAGGCCTTGCATCCTGCCCTGCATCCAGATGTGCAACCAGGCCCTACATCTTATACTGCAGCCAGATGTGCAGCCAGGCCCTGCGTCATGCCCTGCATGCAGATGTGCAGCCAGGCCCTGCATCCTGCCTTTCCTCCAGATGTGCAGATGGGCTCTGCATCATGCCCTGCACCCAGATGTGCAGCCAGGCCTTGCATCCTGCCCTGCATCCAGATGTGCAGCCAGGCCCTACATCTTATACTGCAGCCAGATGTGCAGCCAGGCCCTGCATCCTGCCTTTCCTCCAGATGTGCAGGTGGGCTCTGCATCATGCCCTGCACCCAGAGGTGCAGCAGGCCCTGGACCCAGCTGTGCAGTGCTGGCAGAGGGGATGCACTGGCACATCCCTGCTCAGCCCTGCTCAAAACCTCCCAAAACCAGGACTAAAGTCGCTGCCTAAATGTTCTCAGGCTTCCAGTGACCCCTGAGCTCCTTCCTGCGTGGGAGCCCAGCTGCACCCCTGGAATTAACTGTGAAATGACCCTAATAATGCATCAGAGCTGACTGCTTTGCTCAGTTCCCCGAGGCAGGGATTTCCCCAGCCCTGGGGAGGTGTCAGCACTCTCTGTGGCTCTCCCTCAGCCTTCACCTCCACCTGATTTTCTATTTCATCCTTCTGAGCATTTCTCTCCATGACAAAATCCGCCGGGCGCATCCGTCGTGTTTGAAAGATGCCATAAAACCCTCGAGGCAGTTCTTGCACTGCCACAAGGTTGGGGCAAAAAAATTTCCATGTGCTGCATGTTTTGCTGCTGGGGGGCAATCCAGGCAAACCAAGAACCCCAAAGGCCGAGCACAGCTCCTGCAGAGCCCCTTGGGAACAGCACTGGCTCTCCTGGAGCAAAAGCAGCTCCTTACATTTCATTTCCAAGCAAGGATGTCCTGTCTGGCTGGATTGAGGACCCAGTGAAGAGGGAGAGGGAAGGTTGCCATGATTGGGTGTCACCTCCCAAAGCCCCAGACTCCTCCTGAACCAGGGGTAGAGCCCAAAGTGCTGCTTTAGCAGGGGCTGGTGCCAACTTTTGGAGCTCAGATGAGAAGCTGGGTGTCTCTGCCGGTAGCTGCAGATAATGAGGCAATGTTCCCAAAGTATCTGAGGCCGGGATCTTTGAAGTGCAACCACATTGTGGCCAAATCCTTGTGAAAGTGGAAAAAATAATAATTACCTATGAATATGTGAAGACATATATTCCTCAAGGACAGACGGGAATTGCTCAGTGTCGTCCGGGTGAAGGGAGGAGGTGCAAAAAGAAGATTTTCAGCAGAGTTTTCCTGCCAGGGAGAGCTATTAGGCACTGGAATTATTTCCTCAAGGAAAGCAGAGGAAGGCAATTCCTTCAGACATTTAATAATAGCTTGGGCAAAGAATTAGGAAACATAAAGAAGCAGCCTGTACTGGCAGGTAATTGAGCTAATCAGGACTAAGTAGGACTCCAAATTTATTTTTTCTTGGGATCATTTAAAGTCAGCTGCAATAGATATTTCATTAATTCATTGCCCTTTTCATTGCAGTCCAACACCCAGGAGGAAGGCAGAAGAAGTTAATATTAAAAAAACACCAGGCCAGTCAGTGCTGGGAACACTGGGGCGAGGCAGTGCCAGCGAGGAGAGATTTCGTGGGCACTCATCAGACACACAAACGAGCTCTCAAACAGGCCACAAACGCCAGTGGGGAAGAGAAAGGGTAGAAGGAGCCAAGGTCTGATCTGGAAAATAAAAAGGGAAAAAGCAAGGATGAAGAACCAGGGGATTGGACAAGATGGGATGGGCTGGGAGGGGGTCCTGGAGAGCCTCTGTCTTGGCAACAGCCGTGGAAAATCAAAGTGCAGAATGAAAAAGTGCTGCAAGAACAGCCCGTGATCGAATACCAGACTGGCTAATTTGTATTTCAGGGCCTTGAGGAGAGGATGCTGCAGTCTGTGCCTCTGGACCTTCCACACATTTGGTGTTCCTGGACAAAGAGCCAGCACTAAATCAGGGGCATCCGGCTCAGACTTGAGCTGGGGTGTAAAGGCTGAGCAGCATCAGACTGAGAGACTAAATCTGGGGAGAGGCAGACACTTCAGAGCCCTGTGGTGTCTGGATCACCCAGGGCCTGCCTCAGCCAGGTACTTTTTTCTCTCCCTGTTATCCTGAACAGCACAATGGGTGCCAGGTTTTGTCCTTTCATCCTTTCTCCTTGTTCTGTTTTTAAAAAAGGACATTTAGAACATGCTTTAATTATTCCAATGGGATTATTTACCAGTTGCATTCATTGCTGGGCATGGCCAGGGTGCTGGGGCAGGAGGGGACACAGCCTGGGACATCCCATCAGATCCTTCAGGGACAAAATATTCCAAGTGCAAGAACACTCCCCCTGTGTCCCTGTTTTCCCAGGACATGTGGTCCCTCCTGCATCCAGGTGGGACAAAGGTTGTTCCTAAAACAAAGCTGAAGAAAAAGAAGAGAAAATCCTCATGTGACCCTCACCATAAAATCCTCACCCATAAATCCGTCACTGCTGAGTAGATGCAAATGAGGTTTATTACCTTTAACAACCTTATGGCATTTCAGATGATCTCAAGGTCAGATGCAGCAATCCTTGCACGCTGTGGACAATAATTACACCCAGCTGGAATTCCGTGAAGGCCATAAGTGTTGGAAAATTGTTGATCAGTATATGGAAAATTGCTGTCTTTGTCCCAGAGATGTCAGATCCAGATCTTTATGTACTCATTGATGGCAATGGGTGGAGAGTCACAATCCAACACACTCGATCTGGTTCAGGACATTTAGTCCACGAGCGTCATCGCTTTGTGGTGCTGCTACCGCTAAACCTGAGCCACAGTTTCAGAATCCAGCCCTGAATTTGTGCAATTGCTCTGTAACCTACCCAGAGAAAGTCATCAGTACAAACCCAAACCCAATCCCACCCTAAAAACCACTCAGAAATCCAGGTTATTCCCTCCATGTTTGCACAGCGACCGCAGCCATTGATTTATCCCTTATTAGAAGCTGATATCACCACTGGATTTAAATCATGGCTATATTAACATCCATCAGCAAGCTGACCTAGAAACTTATTTATTTAAGAACACCAGTGGTCTGAGGAAAAGCCAAAAACAAAAACAAGTACAATGGGGTTTGGATCTGGACAATGCTTGGGAACCGTATTGGCAGCCACCAAGCTGGAATATTTGATCTTCACAGCTTGACGTCAAGAATGGCTTTTAAGTCTCCTGGCTGGTAAATACATCTGGCTCATGCCTTGTTTAACATTTGAGGTGCTTATAGATATTGTGGTTTCAAAGTTGATCAAACATGCAGGGCATTATTTGTAGGAAAAACATTTACCTTACTGGAGAGGTTTGACTTATACCAAGGGCTCAAATGATTTCCCGTCTGCTTTAATGTGTGGAGGAAAGTGGAATTTGCTTTGGGAAGCAAAGAGAAAGGCGGTTCAACACATCCTGCCGTGCCCAGTGTGGCTCGGGATTGCCTGTAGGAAAGCTCAGCACCATTTATTTTGTGAGATAAAACTTGCTCAGAAAGCCAGAGTAATTTAACGCTGTAGAGAGGAGGAAAAAGAAAACGAACTGAGGTTCAGGAGCTGGATGTGAATGTTGTGGATGTCCTTTCAGTTGTTGCTGCTCGTGGAAAAATAAAATGGAAGGGAGAAGGATTGGGAAGGTAGGGGGGATGAGAAAGGACAAGAGAAATTATAGAGAATATAGAGAAAATGAGAAATAGAGAAATAAATAGAGAAATTGAGAAATGAAATGCAGACATTTTGGACATCTTGGTTGAAAAGTGCACTCAAGGTTTTGCTTTAAAAAGTTTGGAGAAGAAAGAAAGGTCCTGGCCAGGGGAGCTGTTTTGAAGGGAAGGAATGAAGGAACTGGAGGGGTTGTGTAGCTACATCAAGCCTTGGGTCCCAGTGGGACACCATGAAGGTCTCCTGGCTTTGTTGTCTCCATCCAGAGATGTTTCAATGTGAATTACAACATCTGTATTGTCTCATCCTTCAAGTGGGACTGAAAATAGAATATAAGTTTTTAAAACACCTCTCAGTTGCCCCATCTCTGGGTCAGAAAAGTGCATAATCCAACATTTCACCTCAGTAGAAGAACCAATATTTGAAAATATTTGCTCTCACCTCAGCACAGCAGTGTGAGGCAGGGAAAAGTGCAGTGGGAATTACAGAGGACTGAAGGACTAACAGCCACAAGGGAAGGGAAAAGGATTCTGATTCTCATCCTGAAAACCATCAAAGCCAAAAGGAGCAGTACCCATGGTGGGATCTCCTCCAAAGAGCAGCACAGCATCTCTCAAGCTCTTCCATTTCCATCTCTTTGTGGTGAGATGTCCTCAGGTTTGTCTGGCAATGTGTTACCGTGAGTAAGGATGGTGGAACCAGAGGTTCATCCTCACAAACTCAGATCCTGGTGTTTGCTGCCTCTCTGGGCACAAGTATCCCTTAGAAGACACCCTAGGAAGAACAACTCAATTGCCATCAGAAAAACACTATTTTTTCCCTCCAGACCTCACAATTTTTCAATTCCCTCAATTCTTCAGGAGAAAGGAGAGGTCTGAGTGTTCAATGAGAGGGCAGCTGACCTGCGTGGGATCAGCTCTGTGCTGATGCTGCTGTTCTTAGTCATGACTGAGATAAAGATTATCTGTGCACTCAGCTTCCAAATACTCCAAAAGCCTTTTCCTGGAAAGAGATGATTTTTGAAGGCAATCAGTGCAATCTGTGCGTGGCCACTGCTCTGATGGCAGCAGACACCAGATCTCCATCAGATTTTCACAAGAGCAGCAAGAGGTGAGATGTTCTCACTGGCTCTGCTGAAGGATGTTCTGCAAGAGCCCCAAATCCCCAGGGAACGGACCCAGAAGGAAATCCCCAACAGTGGGAGAAGCCTCAGCTGGCACTCACACTTGGCTCAGCTGTCAGAGGATCCAAAACTCCATCAAAATCCAGTCTTCTTGGGAAAACCTTTCCCTTCTACCTTCCAGAGTGTGGGATTTATGTGGGAACTGCAGCGTGCTTCATTTCGAGCCTTGGTTTCCAGCAGAGGGGATGTGGAAGCCCTACAGACTCAGAAACGAGAAAGCAAATAAAAAAAGCACCAATTTTGATATGTTTTCACTAAAAATAATCAGGTTTGAAACTCCAGTTTTGGGCATTGGCTCACGGCTTGTGGATGCTGGGAGAGGCAGAAACCGAGGCAATCCCGTAAGGGAAGGGGATTGTTACCGTAGGAGCTCCATAACTCCTGATTGGCACTGGACCTGCAGAAGTGTCACATACCAGCAGCTACTGCTGAGAAAATTTATGGACTCTCCGGAATCACGGATCCATTTCGAGAATCCGACAATTTGTAGACAGCCGTCGAAAAAAAAAAAAAATAAAAAAAAAGCTGCAAAAACCAAAAACCGAGTCCAAAGTCTCTGGATCAGCAAAGGATATGCACAAAATTCCCTTTCATGTTATTATTGGACTGGGCCAGACGTCCAGACACACCGAGTTACTCAAGCTCGCTGTCAGCTCCGCCGTAAATTTATTTGGAATTTCAGGGCTACCTCAGAGGGGCAATATTGGCTCAAGGCGTTTCCATTTCAGGACCTTGTCCCACAGCAGACTGGTATAATTTTTTTAATTTTTTTATTTTTGCCCAGTTTTGAGCTTTCTGAATGACTTTAACTTCCCAAATCTTTATTGGCCACATATTCCTCTCCCATCCCTCTCCAGCTCCACTTTGCTGCGATCCAGAGCCTGACTGTTAAGTCAGACTTAACACCAGTCTGCTGTCAGTGGATGCTACTGTGCTATTTATAAACCCTCTGCTGCACACAGGTATTTATGGCACTGAGTAGGGTCAGGAAGAACAAAAAATAAAAGAGGAAAAAAAGAAATAGAGAAGAAAAAACGTTCACTCCATTTTTATTAGCCCAATTCACAGCCAACCATATGGCCACAAACTGGGAGCCGCCAGCTCAGACAACTGGAGCAGCAGCGCTCCCTGAATCCTGCAAAACCCATTAGGCTGAGTTAAATATGTGGATACTTATCTGTGTGCTGAGAGGGGGGTGTCAGATATTTAATAAATGATAACGAGTTCCTCCCCGAGCCCCCTGTGTTGGCCTTGTCCCTGATCCCAAGCCAGGACAGGAGGCCCTTTGCTGCCTGTGCCTCCCGAGGAGCTGCTGCCACTTCCCTGCCATTGGGCTCTTCCCCAACAAGGTTTGCTTGCTGGAATAAATCATTCTGGTGGAGATACACAGTCCTGAGTGGAACAGGAAGGACGTGCAGCTGTGCCTGCAAGTGCTGCTGGAGGGGAGACTGAGCCCTCCATGCCCCCTGCTAACCATGGGATGCATTTCAGAGATTATTTCATGTCATTATTGCTCTGCGTTGTTGGGTGGTTTCTCTCCTGTGGACAGTTCTCAAAGGTAATTTGAAAATAAAGAAGTTTCTTTCAGATTTGTGAGGACAGAGGATTTAGCCACCCACACAGATAATATTGTGCACAACCAACAGGAGCTCAGATGTTCGAGGCTCAATCCCTGGCCCAGCAAACCCCACATCACCCACATCCTCAGGTGGATGGTGCCCCAAACGCTCTGATGAAGCTTTGTGGAGATCCAAGCTCTCATCCCAGAGGGGACACAGCCCCAGGAGTGCCATCTCCTGCCTCTTGGCACATCTCCTGAGCCCAGGTTTTCCAGGTGCCCATTAGGATCCTCCTCCAGGGCTGCTCTGGGTCTCTGCTGAGCCCCACAGGCTCTCCTGCCATGGATGCTGCCTCTCCACTGTGCCTTTCCCAAGGCCATCCCCATTCTTTTTGCATCAGTTCCCTGTCTCTAAGATTAAGGTTCCTCATACTGAGCCTGAGTGAGGTTTAATTAATAATCCTGGCCTCTGAGGGAGCAACAAAGAGGCGGAAGGACTGGGGGAGGGAGCAGCACTGGTAGGAAACACATGGTCACGGAGCTGAGCCGCGGGCAGAAATTCCCATCAGGGAACAATGCTGCACCAGCTGGGACAGGAGAAGGTGACCTCAGGGCTTTGCCTCTCCATCGCCTCCAGCCCATTGTTCTATTGTGTCTTTCACAGGGAGTTCAAGGGAATAAACAGCATTTTCCAAGCTGCCTTCGCCTCCGGGATGGTTTTCTGCCCTGCTGGATTTATATGAGGGAAGAAGTCCAATGTTGATGCACTCAGCACCTGCCAGGGTGTGGGTTCAAGGTTCAGCCTGGGGGTTTAGAGAGGTCCTTCCCTGTCCCCAGATGTCCTGGTGTCCTGTGCTAGAAGGAGACAGGAGAAAGCCAACCCCAGTGAAATGAAGGATTCTGTTCCCAAAGGCTCCCCAGGGATCTTCAGCCCCAAATGAGGGGGATGATGGAGAGTGCAGCTCCTCCCCTGCACCACAGCCATGGCTGAGGCACCCTCAGAGCCCAGGGATGGAGAGGAACCATTGTGATCCTTCCCTACTTATACCTGGAGCAATTCATCCCCACCCAACCCAGTCCCAAAGTTCCCTGATTATATTTAAGCTCTAATCTCCTTCCTGGCTGTTATTTCTGTCCCTCCTTTTCTGCTGGCTTTTCAGAGCTCCAGAATCAAAGCTCTGCAGGGACCTGGTGCAGAGAAATCCTTTGTCACCCACAGTGGAGCAGCATCTTGGGCTGAGAGCTGGGAATGGTGTCTGCACCATATCAGAGGAGACACACAGGAAAGACACCAAGGTTCAGTGACAGCAGAGATTGCAAGGACTTGAACCCTAAACCATCCTGGAAGGCTCAGTAGCTTATTTTAAACATGTTATTTATCCCCCATCCCTGTGCTATTAATCCCCAATCCATAAATACGAATTTTATGCACACCACCTCCTCGTCGGAACGCAACAAGAGACAATTTGGCAACTGAGAGTGATTAAAATATGGGTGTGGAAAGGAGCTTGTCTCCAAAAAAAAGGCAGCAGAGGAAACCAGGAAACATGAAAGTGATCAGCAAGGAGGGAGAGTGGAAGTGGGGAGGCCCAGGGGCAGGGAAGTGAGGGGAAGGAGAAAATGGGAGCTGGTCAGAGCAGCGTTAGCTGAGCCTTTCCAAGCAAAGGTTCTGCCAGCCAAAACAGCAGCAAGTCTGAAATTGGTTAGGGATTGTTTATTTATTCATACCACAGGATGTAAACTAATATAGTTCAATTCCCCCAGGAAAATAAAGCTGAGTCTTTTTTTTGCTACATTCAAGAATACATTCATCTTTCTTTCCCCTTTTTTATGAAGTTTGAGAGGCTCCAAAGAGCCCTGAAAGAGTAATTGCAGAATTCCTGCTTCTTCAGGGATGAGAAGAAAGTTGTCCAGTGGAAGAGTGAGTGGTTGGTACCTTTGGTATCCAGCTGAAAGACATCAATGATGCCTCATGGTTTGTGTTCAGGAATGACTTTTGCACTCTGAACCTCTTTATTTATTTAAGGGTTTGCTGGGCAATAGCTGTGGCTGATATTTATCTGAAATTAATCCCCCTGTGCAGCAGGTTCTGCACTCTCAGGTTGAAATGTAGTTTTAGTAGGAGTTAATTGGAGAATTAATATTTACCTCCTTGGCTGCAATTTGGAAGTGATGAAGGTTTAACCTCCTTGACACAAAATGAAAATGAAAACAAGAAGCTCCCAAATCACCCACTTAGGATAATCTGAATGGAACTTTATAGAAAATTGTGGTCCTTCCCAACTCATACCTGGAGTGATTCATCCCCACTCAACCCAGCCCCAAAGTTCCCTGAATATCCTCAAGCTCTAATCTCCTTCCTGGCTGTTATTTTTGTCCCTCCCTTTCTGCTGGCTTTTCAGAGCTCCAGAATCAAAGCTCTGCAGGGACCTGGTGCAGAGAAATCCTTTGTCACCCACAGTGGAGCAGCATCTTGGGCTGAGAGCTGGGAATGGTGTCTGCACCATATCAGAGGAGACACACAGGGAAGCCACCAAGGTTCAAGATTGCAAGGACTGCAAATCCTTGAGGAGAAAATATCCCAGGACCTGCAGGTGAAAAACAAGGTCTGCAGCATTGTGGAGGATAAACCCCTCCCCAAGCCGGGCATTCCTCTGGCCCTGCATCCCCACCCAAAAGAAAAACTAAAAAAAACTCCATTTAATTGACCAAAATCCTGATTGTCTTTTCAGACACCCCTTCTTGATGTGGTTGGAGATTAGAACCCTTTTGGAAAGCAAGTTGACATTTCATAGCTTAGATATTTCCTCCATCTCTTTTGACTCTCGGGCCTCAATTATTTCCACCAGGAGAGCGTTTGCCAAGCGGATGAAATTGGAAGCCGGGTGGATGTTATAAAACCCAGGTAGCTCAGCCCCTGTGCGTGATGCTGCCTCGTGTGTTTTCTTCATTTCACTTCTCCTGACTCATTCCAAGGCTGAGCATGGCACGGGCTGCGCTCCGCAGGGAACGCGGCTCCCTCGGCATCTCCGCGCTCCTGCACACACGTGGTCAGGTGTTGGCTGGGCCCTGGTTCCTGAGCTGGAAAATTTCTTATGGTTTTTGCAGGGACAAATTATCCTTCCCGGTTGTGGAGGGAAAGGAGGGGAACCGTCCTGTCCTTCAACAGTTTTTTGATGGAAATTGTGCTCCCGTGCCAAAACGATCACTGAAAACATTTTTTAAAGGACATTTATGGGGAAAATGTTGCAATTCTCTGGCTTTTTTGTGCCCTGTTTGGTTCTGCGTGGGGATGGAAAATGGTAAACTTTGAATTGACTGCAGCCACCCTGTTTTACAACTCAGAAAAACACCTCGTGCTGTCCCACCTATGGGAAATGACTGCACCAACAGAACTGGAGCTGCAGGAGTTCAGGAATCTGAGAGTTTGGCTCTGGTGTGGTGCTCAAATATGATGGACTCTAAATTTACACTCTCAGGGGATCTTTATTTCTACCAGTGCTGAGCCTGGGACTGAGAAGGGCAAGGAATTGTCTGGAGAGAAGGAAAAACCAGCTGGACCCTCTGCTAACTCTCAAAATTGGAAGTGACACAGGATTCACTTCTCAGAGCAGCAGCTCTGTGCTGTCCCCACCCCCTGACCATGCCAAACTGACCCTTAAATACAAAACACTGCTCTAAACTCACTGCAGGGGATATTTAAGAAGCCAGTGGCATGGAATGGCTGTGTGCTTCCCACCAGGAGTGGGGTGGGGATAGCTGAGGACAAAGCTCGTCCCACCTGCCCGGGGATCTCCTGTTGCTGCGCATCCCACCCAAAATCATCTGGAATAACAAGATGCGGATGCCCCTGGAGCAACTGGGATTTGTTTGGATCTGGCAGAGCTGATTACAGGATTGATGGGCCCGGGGAGGAGCGAGCTCTGTGCTCTCCCCTGGGGGACTCCAGCCAAAGGCACAAGCAGTGATTTGTCTCTGCCAGCACTCGAAACTTGAGGACGTTTCTGTAGGAAGTGACAGTGGCAAAACATCCTCTGGAGCATGTAAACAGTTTTTCCTTGTTCAGGATGGTCAAAATAAAAAGGGAGCTGTGTAAATATCTCCGGGCTGTCCCTGCTCCTCTCTCACTCTGAGCTGTGGAGCAGAAAGCTCTGCTCGGGAGCCAGAACATGCTGCAACTTCCTCCTGATCCACGATCCAGCACAAATACAAAACCAAATCATGTTTCCACGTAATCAATCCATGTTCTTAGAGAGGAAAAGAGCCCTTAGCAGCTGAGCAGGAGACCTTGGAGTATAATAGAGCTGTCCAAGTGCACAGGTGTGCCAAAGTGCTTCACCAACAGTGTGTGAGAAAGCACTCACATTGTTCCCAAACCATGGGAAAAACATATCCTGTTCCCATTTCTGCACCGTGCCACTGCTGAGGCTCTGTGTATTCTGAGAGTTGTCTCCTTGCAGCCATCCCTGCCTGGAGATGAACTTGCCTTGATTTCCGAGCATTGTGCTGTGCCCAGCCCGGCACAGGTGTCCTTGTGCAGCTCCAACAGGGAACCAGCTGTGCCAACCATGGCTGTGCCAAGCATGACCATGCCAACCATGGCCGTGCCAACCACAGCACTGGGCTCCTCCTTTTGGCCTGACTTGGATCAGGGAAAATACATCAAGAGGATTTTTTTGCCGCTCTTGAGCTCTTCCCCATCCTTTCCCACATGGATGCTTTGATGTGTGGATTTTCCTGCGCTGTTCCTGAGCTCCAGAGACAATGAAGATCTTCAGATTGGGAAAGAGGGAAATGAGAAAGACCAGGATAAACTCTGACCATAGGAAACTTGGATGTTGTGGTCACATTTAAATGAACAACATCACGAGGGAAGCGGAGAAGTGACTGTGGAGGAGAATGACAGGCATTTATTGTTTGATCATCCTGAAGTGCTTTTATATTTTTGGCTAAAGTGAGAGTGCATCAGCAATTTCCACTTGAAATGTTTTGGAGATACAAGTGGCTTTCCTTTTCATCAAGAAAAGACTCATGCAACTATTTTGACTCAAGGCGCCTCATCAACGAGCAACAACCAGGAAGCAAAATCTGTTTTTTGCCCTCAGGATGTTAAAAATCACTTCATTTTGACATTTCAACCAGACTGTGGGATGGGCAACTCCTTCCTTCGTGCAAAGGACATGGGAATGGCAGCAAGGAAATTTTACCTCAGAGTCATCTGAAAATACCCAGGAGCTTTGTGACAGCCCAAGATGTGCCTTTCTTGATAAGAATAATAAATTTAGAGCCAAAGTATTAAAGTAGCATTTGAGTTTGAACACATGAGCTGCCTAAGCTGTATTTAAAGAAGTTTTTACCTTCAGTTCAATTCACTGAGAGCTTCCAGCTCCTGAATTTCCCATAAGGAAAGTGAGCACACACCAGAAAGGCAAAAAACCCTGGAGTTTTGACAACCTGCTTCCAGAATTGCTAAAGTGGCACCACAGGAGCACCCAGCAGAGCTGATGGGAGCTGTGCTAGCTCTGAGCTCAGGGCTCTTTGCTTGGCATTATCCACATCCCAGTGGAGTTTCCTCTCAGCGGAGGGCAGGGACAGAGGCCTGGTGATGTCCCCAGCACTGTGGGGACAGACCCAGCACTGGGGGTGAGCAGGAGTGGCCTGGCAGGAGGTTGGATGGACTGCTGTGAGATGTGAGAGCAGATTTAGTGTAACCTGAGCCCCAGGTGGGACCAGCAGAGTGGTTTTCCCTTCCTGCCCAAGGAAAAGCTTCTCCCGGCACTCAGCAGCCAGCCCTGCCCTGACTCGGGTTTCACCACTCAGACATTGAAGGCACAAGGAGGTGCGGCCCAGGCAGAGTTCATTGGAAGTTAAGGACAATCAAGTCATTAATTAATTCCCACCAACGCCAGAACTTATTAAATTTTACAGAGATTGCAAAAATATTGTTGCAAATTAAACCTGGGTATGAATTAGAGGCCTTTTCGTGGAGCTGCTGGTGACATTACAGCTGATCCAAGGGACATTTCTATATCACAGGAATATTTTCCAGGCACAGTGTTTTCTACTCCAAACCAGCAACAGAAACATTCAATAGAAATTCTGTAATTTAAAATTCAATGGAATTTTTTTTCTACTGATCATTCACTTCCAGCAATCCAGCTGGGAATGTGTGATGATCCAGCAACCCTTGTTTTCAAACAGAAATCACTCGTTTGGGCTGCCAGTTTGCAGACAGCCATCACAAAATCCTGAGGAAAAGCTGCCCCTGGACAGTGGGGTGATCATGGTCATCACCATCACCACTGAATCCCAGAATGGTTTGGGTTGGAAAGGACCTTAAAGCTCATCTCATTCCACCCCTGCCATGGGCAGGGACACCTTCCATAGCCCAGGCTGCTCCAAGTCCCATTCAGCCTGGCTTTGGACACTTCCAGGAATATTTTATTTTTCAGGACAGTTCTTCAGATGGAGAACTTGACCCTTGAATAAAGCCAGGCTTAGGAAAGGTTTTCTTTGCAAGAACAATTGTTACAAACACTGGGGACAGCTGAGAGCAGAGGGCTCAGTGTCCCATCGGAGCAGAGCTCAAACCCCATGGCTTCACAGCCCCAAAGAATCCACCACCAGCCACCCTGCAGGTAACTCCCTGCCTTGGAAGGCTCCAGGATCTCCAATCCTCTGCCTGGAGAGCTGACACTGCTCAGCTCCCCCTCCCAGCAGAGTGGCAGGGAAAGGGACAGGATCAAAACCCAAAACCCACCCACAGCACCATTAGGGCAAACAGGGAAGTGCTGTGTCCCCATGACCCCGTTTTCAACCACAGAAAACATTGCACAACGAGCCTTTTAAAAATAAAACTTCTTTTAAAACACTTCTTTTTCTTTAACATTATGAGAGGCTAAGTGGAAGCAGCAATTTTATTTTTTTTTTGCCGTATTTTGCTTTAAACCAATGAAACTTAATGTTTATAGCAGTCTAGGAGCTGGAAACCCAACTTGAGAAACACTTAATGTTTAGATCTACTTTGTGGTTGGAAAAAACAACTTTTTAAGCGCTCCAGCAAGTGGAAACAGCCACCCCTTGTAAACAAATCTTTAGCATTAAGATATTTCTTAGCAGCGGAAAACCTTAAGTGCAGGGAGACGTTTTTTGTGAGGCATTTCAAAGTGATCAGAGGCCGCTGGCAGAGCCACGCTCTGTCAGCAGGGACGTCAATGATCGATGCAGATGAAAGAGTTTCCATCCAGGATGCTTGCTGGATGTTTGTTTCCCAGTCCTTTACTGTATTACACACATCACTCACATCCACCTCGGGCTCCACTTCCAGCCCGCCTTGCTCCAGTTTCGTGTTTTGGGGTCAGGGAAGTTAAACCAACACAAACAGCGAGGAGTCGGGCAGCAGGATGAGAAACATCGGTTGTTTTCTGCAAGTACAGTAAAATTTCCCAGCCATGAGATAAAGGCTGCCAGATATTCCAGCAGTGACCTTGGAAAAATAATACAACAACCTGCTCAGGCCATGTTTTGCCTCCAAAACCTCGTTTCAACCCTAGTCATGTGCTCTGGAGCTGCTGCCCTGCCCGTGGTTGAAGTGTCCCAGCTCAGCTGTGTATGGGAAGTTTTTTTCCCCAAAGAAACAGTGGAAGCCCCATCACCTGACAATTAAATTAATTCGATGGCTGCTGGCAAGAAGGACGGACTCAGAGGTCTTTTCCATCCTTTGGGCTTTAAATCTGCTGCTTGGATCGGGCAGGGCCACTTCCTTGGGGAATGCTCTGGGATGGGACAGCACCCTGGGCTGCTGTCCCACCATGCCATGGGTCCCCTTCTCCCAAAAGTGGCCAAAAAATTTGGAAAAGATCCTGTTGAGGTGGGAATTTTGCACAGCTACCAGTCACAGAATCAGCCAAAACCTGGGAAAAGCTCTTGATGAGGTGGGAATCTCTGCATAGCCAGCAGTCACGAAATCAGCCAAAAACTGGGAAGAGCCTCCATGGAGGTGGGAATCTTTGAATAGCCAGAAGTGACAAAAGTGGCCAAAAAATTGGGAAAAGATTACATTGAGCTGGGAATTCTGCACAGCCAGCACTTCCAAAAGTGGCCAAAAACTGGGAAAATCTCCCATTGAGCTGGGAATCTTCGCACATCCATCACTCACAAAATCAGCCAAAAACTAGGAAGAGCTCTCCCAAAAGCAGCAAAAAATTGGTAAAAGCCCCTGTTCAGGTGGGAGTTTGGCAGAGCCACCACTCCCAAGCACAGGACTAGGTCGGATTTAGGAAGTGCAGTCCCAGCACCGAAGGGATGCTGTGGCAGCGAGGTGTCCGTGTGTCCCTCACCCAAACAAGGTGTCTGTGTGTCCTTCACCAAATGAGGTGTCCATGTGTCCCTCACCCAAATGATGTGCCTGTATGTCCCTCACCCAAATGAGGTGTCTCTGTGTCCCTCACCCAAGGAGGTGTCCATGTGTCCCTCAACCCAGACAAGACCTCCATGTGTCCTTCACCCAAGGAGGTGTCCATATGTCCCTCACCCCAAGCACAGTGTCCATGTGTCCTTCACCAAACGAGGTGTCCATATGTCCCTCACCCAAATGATGTCCCTGTTTGGCCCTCACCCAAACGAGGTGCCCATATGTCCTTCACCCCAAACACAGTGTCCGTGTGTCCCTCACCAAACGAGGTGTCCATGTGTCTGTCACCAAAGGAGGTGCCCATATGTCCTTCAACCCAACGAGGTGTCCGTGTGTCCCTCACCCCAAACACAGTGTCTGTGTGTCCCTCACCCAAGGAGGTGTCCGTGTGTCCCTCACCCAAAGGAGGTGCCCATATGTCCTTCAACCCAAGGAGGTGCCCATGTGTCCCTCACCCCAAGCGCAGTGTCCGTGTGTCCCTCACCCAAGGAGGTGCCCGGTGCCCGGCGCTGCTGCCGAGGCTGGCAGAGCAGCGGTGTCCAGCGCTCTGCTCGTGCTGCCTCATTTCCTTGGGAACAATTGGAGCTTTGATCCCGTTCTGTGAGCCAGGACCCGCCGCTGTTCTCACTGGGCGCCCTCGGCCGGGCTAAAAAAAGCCCCCTGAGGCTCCAACAATGAGCAGGAGAAGCCGCTGCCGCTGACTCAGCCCCTGCCCCAGGTTAGGTAATTTCCTTGCATAAATCTCTTTCCAAGGAGGGCTTTAAACAGACCTTAACCAGGACCAGACTTCTCTCCCCTGAATTTGATCCTGAGGAAATACCTGATAATAAACAAATACCTTGCTGGGATCCTCAGCCTTGCCAGGAATGACAGTTGATTTAAAAATCACTTTGTTTCTTTTTTTTTTTTTCTCATTTTTTTCCTTTCTGTTTTCTCACTTTATCCTGATAATAAAAATAACTCCAAGGAAATTGTAACCATCCAGGGCTAGGAAGGTGTTGCAGAACAAACAAGCCCCAGCAAGGGCAGCATCCGTGGTGGGATCTCATTTCAGGGCTGCATGTCCTCACTTTCCAAACACCTCCACTGCTGCCTCATTTTGGATTTCCATTTGGATTTGGACCAGCATTTGGACATTTCAAGGATTGTTTTAAAGAAAACAAGGCCCATCAAGCTGCAGTGATGCATCCTGTGGGAAACTTGGGTACCTAGGGCTACACCTTGGCTGCCCTTGAGTCTGATTTTCTAAGAAAATACATCTGAAAATGAAACTCAAGGTGTGCAAAGGGTTTTTATCAGCTGGACAGTCCTCTGTGTGTGATTCCAGTTTGTCTCCCTGAATTTCCCCAGTAATTTCCCATGGAAAAAGGAAATTTCCTGCCCCAAACCTCTGTCCCAGCTCACTCCCACTCTGGCCAGTTTCAGGGATTAGTTGAGTTATTGACCCCATTGTTTGTGTTGCTGCTACAGCTTGTAAATCCTCAGAATATGAGACTAAATAGACTTGGCATTATCACCATAATGACCCAATAATTTATGGAAAATCTGTTTATAGTTGGTGACCAGCAGGGAACAGCTGAAAAGAGGGAAACACGAGGTGCAGGGAATGTGCCCCTCGTTCCTGCCCTGCTCATCTGCTCCCAGCTCCATCTCTTGAGCAGGTGAGGAGGGGAATTGCCACAAGTGAGGTCAGTTATCCATAGACATGTGGATGTGTGGAGTTTTTACATCCCTGAGGATTTTCCTGGCTAGAAAAAGCTTCAGGCAATCTCTTAAAGAATGGCTGTGGCTCTGCCGTGAGGTATGAAGACATCAATGCCTTCTGGTTGATGCAGTTTTGGGGTCTTTTATATTCCTAATTTTTCTGGGGTAAACTTTAATTGCTTTTGTCCATAGTTTAGGGATATTTTTTAGGAGAGAGAGACCATTTTCTGGACTTCATGTTCACGACCCCTTTGGAAAAGCAGACTCTTGCAAAAGAGCCTCCACTGGGGAAATGGTTCAGGAACTTGTTCTGGGATACCTGAAATGTGTCGTGTGCAGTCGTGTCCATCAGCAAGGCACAACTTACATCACCTGCCAGGAACTCAGCCTTCATCTGCAGATCAGAAAATTGCCTGAATCTGTGATTTAATTGAGTCAAGTTTTCAGTTCTGACTTCCTGTGCTTAACCCTTGGATCACTCCTGGCGTTTCATGTCACAGCCGTGTCGGAGTCTGGGAGATAAAGTTTCCTCCAACAAATGGTTTATTATTCTCTATAAGGGATTAACAGAGGTGTTTAAACCCCTGTGGTTGTATCTGCTTTGAGGATTAAGGGGATTTTTGGAGCAGTGATATCACTGGGCTTCAATGCAATTTATGTGGTGGTAGAAAGACACGAAGCTGGAAGGTGATGTCAGAGTGGTGTTGGGATGGGTGGGGGTGTGGGGTCTGGCTGAATCCTGTCCAGGAGTGATCCCACTATCAGGGAGGAGGAATTGGGCTCTCTTTGATTTAAATCAAGCTCCTTTTACGAATATCCACAGAGCCTTGACATGCAATGGAGTTTTCCAGTTGTTCACACTGGATGGGAGAGGTAAAACCTCCCTGGCACAAACTCTGTTCAGTTTCTATCAAAGATCCAGCCTTTATCCTTTCATTTGCCTCTGTCAAAAAAAGATAAACCCCACATTTCTCAGACCAATTTAATTCCCACCAGTATTTATGTATCTAAGAGGTTTCCCTGACAGTACATAAAATTAAAAGAAGAATCATTTAGGAAAAAACATATCAGTAATGTAATCCCTCATTTGGGTCTGTGCCTCAATTACATCTATTTCATTCTGACTTTCTGCCCAGGTTCCAATGGAAAATTCTTTTCTTTTTTTTCCGTTTAAAAAAAAAACACTTCTTTCTCTGAAGGCAACCAAACCAGCAGAGCTTTTTTTTCTCTTTCCCTGTTTTATCAAACTGTGAGCACTTTGGTTTTTACTTCATTCACTTTCTCTCCTAGTTTAGTTTTATACCCTCTGGTGGGGACAAAGATGCTCTTGGTGATGTTTTAAGTTGATCACAGCAAATTCTAGATATTTTTTCCTTTTCTTTGCTCACTAAAGCTCTGGGCTCAAACATGTTGGTTTAGGAGTTGTTTGCAGGTATGGCCAGGTCTTTCCATCTCCTAAATTAATGTTGGGTACAAAATGAAGTTTGTGCTTTTGAGTTTTGCCTCTTAGATGTGACAGCCCAACTCCTAACAATTACTTTGCTCCCTGAGCAAGGAAACACCCAGATTTAAAAGAACAACCACTTGCATTTCTTCTTTCATGCTTCCAAAACACAAAAAAAAAAAAAAAAAAAAAAAAAAGCCCTGTTTAGATTGATTACTGTGGATGTCTCCCATAATCATTAAAAGCAGTTTGAAAGCCAAGAAAGCTCTAAGTAATTGCTGCAGGGCTGCCAGGTCTTGTCTGTGCTGAGGGAGAGGAGAGCTCGGGGTGCCTGCCCTGGGTGATCTGAGCAGAGCTCGGGGGTGCTGCGAGGAAAAGCTCCACCACACCCCTGCATCCCCTCCAAAACAAACATGAAAGCAAGGAGAAGTGGAGATCTCTGCTCTTGCTTTTCGTTGTGCCTTTTTGAAGATGTGATCTACGAAGATTTCCTGTAATTACACGCAATAGCTGGAGGGGAAACAGCAGGGGAAGGCAGCGAATGAAAGTCAGAAAAATTAATTCATTTAAATCTGTCACTAAGGCCTGCACGAGCCAGCCTGTAAATAACTCCACAGCTGAAGGAACTTTGTTTGCATAACTCAGCTCAAACCCCACAAAGCTCAGGGACCCAGCACTTTTCCCTTCACTCCTTGGACGTTAAGTGTTGTTTTCAGGTGGGCCAGGCAGAGACTCTTTGCTGTCAGCTTTCACTTTAGTAGGCATCACCAGGAAAAATAACTTCGAAATTATAATTCAGCCAAGAAATAATAATAATTCAATATAATTCAACTAAGAAATTTTAATTCAACTGAAGACCAGCCCAACACCAGCAAAATATCAAATATCCAGATTTTCCAGTAGATTTAATAAATTTCCCTGTTTCCTTTAGTGAACATTTTAAAAATCTCTGAATCTCTTGGATTTTTAATCCCAGAGTAACACCTGAAATTCAGGGACACTTCTCTTGTTTAATCTCATCAACAGTTCCAAGCACAGATTCGTTCTGGGGAAATCTGAGAGGCTGCCTCAGGCTCAGATAAGTGATGGGGAGTTGGCAACTTTGTCCTGCTAAATTCATCCTCCAAACTCAACCCAGCCATGGAGACCCCATAAATTTTGATGGGGCTGATGAGAACCAGGGGATGTTTCATAGCAGGAGGAATTCTGACTCCAACATTTCACCTCCAGGTCACAAAGAGCAGTGTCATAAGAATAGCCCTAAAATTTTCCATCGTTTAAGGATCATGTCAGCTCTGCTCAAATAGGAAGAAACTTTTAAGGTTTTTTTTTTTTTGTGTCCTAAATAAGTTTGACCAAATATATGTTGGCAACAGCAATGCTGCACTCGCTGCAAGATGATTTCTGCTGATAAAACTCTAAAATCTTCCCCACATAAAATCTCCTGCAAGTTTGACTTCTAATGGAAAAAAAAAGCCAGCATGTTCTTAAATTTATTAAGAGATTCCTGAGTTTCTGACTGGCTTTTTGCAGGGTTAAAGGTTGATCAATATTTTAGACAACCTAAAGCCCATTTCATCTTGAGTGTGTTTGGAATGACGAGTTCCAGAGTTAATGTGGGGCGAGGGTGAAGCTGGAAAGCTGCAAGTGAAGTTCAGCTTGTTATTAGAGGGCCGAAAATATATGGAGGGAAAATCTATCATCTTCATTTTCCACATGATTTCAAAGAAAAAAAGAAAAAGGAACCACTTAGAGTTAAAGCTCTGAAAAAAAGATCACCTCTAATTCCATAAGTTATGGGCCTATAAATCAGTCAAATAACACAGAGCTGGCCACCAGAAAAATATATCTTTGAGCAGCAATAACTGAGAAGGGAGATTCTCTTATTCAAGGGTGGTTCATAATTCACTGTAATTGGTGGGAAAGTGAGAGCTGAGACAACTTCATTCATTCACAATTGCTGATGTTATTATTTCTGAATAAAAATTGTGGCTTTGATGGAAACCATCTGGTGTCAACAGGAACCATCACTGGTCAAGCACCAGCTTGGGGCAGGGGGATGGTGTTTGGAACTGAAAGTTTGGGGGGTTCCAGCTCAGGGATAAACCCCATTTTTAATAAGAATAGTGATGTGAAGAGTTTCTTCAGGTGGCTTTGCCTGATTTTTGTGTTTTTACAGAGTTTCGAGGCCTTGGTCATGATAAATTTGTGTGGTGTGAGTGACCAGGAGACAGGGCTGTGAGGAGGAGCTCCTGAAACTCCAGGTGGAAATAAAATCTTCCCAGTTGTAATATCTGGAGCTGGATGATGAGGTTTAGAAGGGAATTATCAGCTGGACTGGCAGGAGGGTGGCACTTGTTAACCATCCCAGGGTCTGCTCAGCCTGCAGGATCCAGAGAAGAAAAAAGCCAGAGCTCCTTTCTCTGTGCTCTAAATGTCTCTGGAGAGCAGTGTGGGACATTTTCTGGGGTCACAAGTTTTAAAAAGCCTTTTTTGAGGGGCTCCTGGCCTGCAGCACTCACCTGATTCTCCTCAGAAGTTCAGATCAAACCTTTCCCCGAGCATCCACCGGGCCTTGGAGGGGAGGGGGCTGCTCATTGACACTTTGGGTTTTAATCTGCAGCCAAAACAGGAACAAAAGGGAACAAAACATTAAAAAAGATAAATTAAAATATGATCCTTGCACGTGGGTTTTGTGGGAGCAGCTGGAGCCTGGGGGAGCCCATCCCAGTGGGATCCCAGTTGTGACTGGGAGCGCTGAGTGTCCTGGCGTGGGTGTGGGGTGTTTGTGTGAGCTCACACCCTGCTCTCCTTGGGGGTCTGTCTGTCTGTCTGTCAGCACTGCCACCTCATGTATGTCCCTACATCAAAGCCCTGCTGCCTTCCTACTCAGGGAAAGCAGATTTCTCACAGCATGCTCTTTATTTCAGCGTGTTTTTCGTGTTTGAATGATTCCTTTTCTACTTTGGAGAAAGCCTGAGGGGGCTGGTTTGTCTTATCAGGAAATGAGAATGAATTGAGTCGGGTGCTGTCTCATCTCTGGTTCATTTTCACTCCACAGTGCCCCAGAGCAAGGGCTGAGGCTGCTGATGGAGCTGGGACAAAGCTGCTGCTCTGAAAGGTTCTGCTGAGCTCTGTGGGGACAGAGGCACTTGTAAGGGGGTTGTTGTGGCTAGAAATGGAGTCATTTTAGACAAAAAGTAGCAAGTGTCCCAAATTTAAATATCCCAAATCAGACTGGGCTTTTACAAAGCTTCCTCACACTCTCCTCCCCTGGCATTTGGAGAAATGAGGCTGAGCTGTTTGAGAACTGAAATGTTCAGTGGCTGTCTCACAAACTGCCTGGAGATCCCCATGCCTTTGGGACTCTTTCCTGGTCGTGGATACTTGTGGATTTACAATTTCTGATTCATCAGAAATTAGCATCCATTAGTGCCAAAACTGATCCCCAAAATCCTGTAATCATGGGCTGGTTTGGGTTGGAAGGGATCTTAAAGCTCATCTCATTCCACCCTTGGCCATGGGCAGGGACACCTTCCACCATCCCAGGCTGCTCCAGGCCCTGGCCTTGGGCACTTGCAGGGATCAGGGACCCCCAAACATGGTCACCCTACAGATTTTAGACTGAAAACTGAAGTTACAGCATCACCAGCCCTTACTGAGCAGCAGGAGGAAACCTACAAATTCCAGCTTTATCCGGTTTTATTTTCCTTTGGGCTCAGGTGTGCAGGCTCTCAGTGTTCCTGAGCATCACTGCCTGTCCCCATTGATGTCACAGAGAGTGACAACAGCCAGCCCTGCACTGCCAGGGCTCTCCAACGTGGGTAAACTCAGCACCAGCTTAGTCAGAGCCACTAGAGCAGCCTTTCAGAAGGATTTGTGTTCAGGAGTGAATCACAGCAGGGATAATATCCGAAGCAATTTCAGCTGGAAGGGCAGCAATGAGTGGCTGTGGGCAGGGACAGACAGAAACATTTCCCCTGCTCTTCAGCTCTGGCTCAGTGTTTGCTGGGTTATTTGCACAAATATCTGCAAATATTATATTTTTGTTTATTCCAAAGGGAAAGGCCAAAGTCATCCTTGGGGACAGGACTGGAGCCTCAACGTGAGGGGAAGTGTGGCTTCATCCAGCTCTCCACATGCCTAAAAACATTCCATTCACAGGGAGCACTGGAGTGCTGCAGTTCTTCACTTGCACATTTGTTCTTTTCTTATAAGGACTCAGAAAAATGGCTCCTCAACCATTTATCCCTCTTCATCCAGGGACAAAGCTTCAGGGGGGTTTTGGTGCACACCCACAGACCCCTGACCTGGCTTCAGTTAGTAAATCTGCAGAAGCATCAACTTCTAGAGTTAAAAATGCAGGAAATGTGACAGTTGCCAAATCTTTCTGTTTAATTCAGTTTTTTGTGGGTTTTTTTTCCCATGCACTATTGTGATAAAGACCTTAAAAACAGCCTGAAATCTTCCAGCTTGAGATAAAGGCTCTGCCATAAGACTTTAGAGAAAGATGGGAAAAAAGGAGGGAAAAAGTGAGAATGAGCCAGGGGATGAGGGAGTTAAGGGACCTGCAGCTTGAGCTGCTCTCGAGGGAGACAGGAAAGCTGCAGAGATTTTTGGCCATGAGCACAGATCCCAAAAATTAGCTCATAGTACATAATTATCCTCCAAGCCGCTCCTGGTGCCAACATCTTAATATCTGTGATTGTTGTGTTTTGAAGTCATGTCGGAAACGCGGAGTTTCAATCAATTGCATTCCCATGCCCAGGAGCTCCATGTCACTGCCCGTTCCACAATAAAACCTACCTGGCATTGTGTGGGGAATGAGTAACAATTCCTGTGCTGAAAGGGAAGAGGGAGAAACACCAAGAACTCTCTCAGGCGCTGAAGTCACCGGGAGCTGGCGGGGCTGGCACAGCTCAGAGCCCATGAGTCAGTGCCTGGGCTCCTGTGCCAGCCTCGTCCTGCCACTGCCACCCCACGGCCTCCCACGGCCACTCTGGGAGCTGCCCAGCCCCTGAACTGCTCCAGAAATGTCCACGGGGTTTGTGTGGAGCTGCTCAATTCCTAAACTGCTCCAGAAATGTCCATGGGGTTTGTGTGGAGCTGCCCAGCCCCTGAACTGCTCCAAAAATGTCCACAGGGTTTGTGTGGAGCTGCTCAATCCCTAAACTGCTCCAGAAATGTCCATGGGGTTTGTGTGGAGCTGCCCAACTCCTAAATTCCTCAAAAATCTGTCCATAGGGTTTGTTGGAGCTGCTCAATTCCTAAATTCCTCAAAAGGTGTCCACAGGATTTGTGTGGAGCTGCTCAATTCCTAAACTGCTCCAGAAATGTCCATGGGGTTTGTGTGGAGCTGCCCAACTCCTAAACTGCTCCAAAAATGTCCGCGGGGTTTGGTGGAGCTGCTCAATTCCTAAATTCCTCAAAAATCTGTCCACAGGGTTTGTATGGAACTGCCCTGCTCCTAAACTGCTCCACAAAGTGTCCACAGGGTTTGTATGGAGCTTCTCACTTCCTAAATTCCTCAAAAATCTGTCCATAGGTTCGTATGGAGCTACTCAATTCCTAAACTGCTCCAAAAATTGCCCATGGGGTTTGTGTGGAGCTGTCCCACTCCTAAAGTGCTCCAAAAAGGCTCTGTGGGGTCTGTTGATTGCATCTTCCCATCAGGAGTGCATCCAGCTCCTCTAAGTCCATTTTCCAGGGCCAACTGGATGCCATTTGTTCCTGAAATGTTCATAGCACAGATCCCCTCCAAATCCCAGGATTCCAACCAGCAGAGGGCACGGGCAGCCACTGCCATGCACTGCAATGCCCAAGGCCAAAAATAGGGATTTTGGGGGAAAAAAAAAGTGCATGAGGGGTTCATCCCTCTGTGATGGCACTGGGAGCAAACCTTGCTCATCCCAGCTATCCTCCATGCAACAACCACAAATGAACAGAACAAGTTTGATGGCAAAAAAGGGAATTTTCCATGGCACTGAGCTGGAGCTTAAAGACATTTTGCCTGCAGAGAGGTGCTGGTGATGCCAGGAGCTCCCTGAGGGCCCTGCTGGGGCCGGGGCTCTGCTGAGGCCCCTC
This sequence comes from Zonotrichia albicollis, assembly GCF_047830755.1. NCBI lineage: Eukaryota > Metazoa > Chordata > Aves > Passeriformes > Passerellidae > Zonotrichia > Zonotrichia albicollis. The sequence continues at coordinate 11,568,837 of NC_133837.1, read as the reverse complement.
CATTTCCAGGCAGCATCATGGTGGCAGCTGAGCCTGTGGTCATTAAGGGCAGGACATGCCTTGGGATTGAGGATTTCTTATTTTTTGTGAAGTTCCTGTTTACAGGTTGACTGGATTTCCCCAGTGTTTGAACTCCTTCCTCGTGCCTTCCCTCCGCTGCTGCTGCTGCTGGCACTGAGGGAGAATTCAAAAGCTTCCTCTGAGCAAATCTCTTTATTTAAAGGAGCTGCTGCCGTGCCCTGCAGGCACAAACCCGCCAATAAATGTCATTTTGCTGAAGGGAGGATGCAGGAAAAGACCTTTCCTGGCATCACCACCAAAGCTGGGGTCTTCTGCTGCTCCAGGGCAAAGCTGCTGGGCAGAACAGGATTTTGGAGATTTGATCCCTTTTTCCACAAGAGAAGGAGGCTGAGCATGAGTGAGAATCTGGCTCCAGCTCCTGGTACTGCACACTCGACCTCAGACCTCCCAAAAATTCCCCAAAACTCTTCAGCCCCAAACTCTTGTGAGCAGTGGAGGGAGGTAGGAGGAGGTGGCAGCTCTGTTGATTTGTTGGATTTTTTTTTTTCCTTTTCCTGCATTTAATTAGAGCCAAATCTCCAAACAGGACATTTTTTGGATCAGACCTGAAGTGTTTATTTCGCTGACCAAAACCTGGACCGGCTGTCTGTGGTATGTGTGGCATCTCACATATTTACTCCGGAGTAAATCTGTTGATATTCCAACAGATACCGCCACAAAAGGGGGAAGTGATGATGCTCTGAGAGCTAATTAATCAATCCCTTTGCTCTGTTAGCATCCTTAAAGGAATTCTGAGGCAGCCCCAAAGCTCTGATCTGTCACAAGAATCTTCCACAATCTTCCTCAACCCTCCCCAGCCCCAAACTCCTGTTGTGAGCAGGGGAGGGAGGGAGGAGGTGGCAGCCCTGTTTTGTTATTTTTTAGTTTTCCTGCATTTAATCAGAGCAGAGCCAAATCTTCAAACAGGACATTTTTTTTTATTATATTTACATGGCCCCATCAACAAATTACTTGTGGTGGTTTGGGTGTTCAGGGAGATCCTGCAGCTCCTGCACCTGCCCCAGGCACTGGTCTGAGCAGGGCAGGGAGAGTTTCTGGGGTGAAAAAGGGTTTCTGGGGGAGAAAAGGGTTTATTCTCTGCTTGTTGCACTTGTCACTTGGGATTGAAGCAGTTTGAAGGTGGCTGGATGAGCTCAGCAGGTTGGAGAGGTTCAGCAGCAAGGAGGATAAAAGCAGTTTGAGTAAATTGTGTTGCCTCAGGATTTTAGCTGTGTTATTTTTCATCTTTTTGTAATCCTGCAGTTCTTCATTGTGCAGCTCTAAATTCCATGTACAGTGGGAGCTGCTGCTTTCCCATTTTGGGCAGACACAACAATTCCTCTCCAGGCCTGGCAATCAAGGACACCTCACTGCCTCAGGCCCTGAGATGGAAACAAAAGTGAGTTGGGGGCAGCAAACTTGGGGTGAATGACTTCATTAGCTGGAGCTGTAACTGGAAGATGAACCCCCAATATGCAAATGGACCAAACTTATAAAGTGTCAAAACCTGTGACCCCTTGTCCATTTTGAGCAGGCTTTGTCTGCCCTAAATGTACCTGAAGGCCCTTCAATAAATAAAACTGCTTTTTATTCCCTTAATTTTGTCACGCCTCTGTTTTCAGATAGTCCCAAAAAGGCACCAATGGAGCCTTGAAAAAAATCCTTTATGCCAAATCATTTATAAAACTCTTCTGTGGGAGGGTGGCAGCAGGGCTGGCTGGGGGCTGTGCAGGCCAGGAAGGCAAGGCAGGGCTCTTTGGGGTGAGCTTTGCTGGCTCTGCTCTGTCCCCAGGGTCAGAGCATTGTCCCATCCCATGCAGAAAGGCACCAGCCTCTGCTGATTGTCCCAGCCCCCCATTTTGGGGTGGGTTTGGGATGAAACCCAGCTCTGCCCCAGCACTCAGGGCCTGGCTGATCCCTGAGCTGCTCTGAGGCCACGCTGTGCCCTGCCTGCTTAGGGGGACAAGCAGCCTGTCCTCACAACCCCTGGTGGCCCTTCCAGTGTCACAGGGTGGGACATGTCCTCACTACCACATCCAAAAATATCCTACAGACGTCCAGAGCCTCGGAGCAATGAGGTGACTTCAGAGGAGCCACCACAAAGCCAGGGTTCTAAATCCTTCCCTCTCAAAAGCTTTGTTCTTCCCAAATGAACACACTTTTGTTTGCTCCATGCATTTCCAAGAACTGTTTCTGTTCAATGAATGGTTGAGTGGTGCTTCAGTTTATTTTTACTGAGTGGCTCCAAGCCCTGGAGTGGCTCAAGCCTGTTGTGTGATTGTCCTTCCTCGATGCAGTCAGGGCAGCAGATGCTTTGCAAAGTGCTTTAAAGACTTTTATCCTGTGCCACTGAGGAGTTTGAAAGCTGCAGAGGCCAGGCAGGGCTCTCAGAACATCCTGTGCCATTTTATCCCCTTTATCTTTTCCTGGGGTTCATCTTTACACCCACTGCTTCCCCCAGTTCAAGTTGTTTGAACTTGGGCCGAGAAGGGCAAAACCAGGGCAGTGGAAGGGCAGAGCTCAGGGCCAGCTTTTCTATTTTTCATTTATTTGTAACCCTGTAATTCTGCAATGCGTAACTCTGAACTCCATGTACAGTGGGAGCTGCTGCTTTCCCATTTTGGGCAGACACAACAATTCCTCTCCAGGCCTGGCAATCAGGGACACCTCACTGCCTCAGGCCCCAAAGATGGAAACAAAAGGGAGCTGGGGGAACAAACTTGGGATGAATGACTTCATTACCTGGAGTTCCAGTCACCTCTGGGAAGTGTCCAGGTTGTCACAGCCCTGTCCCCCAGCTGTGCTGTGGCTGTTTCCTCTCTGGCTGCCCAGCACCCTCATGTCCTCTAAAAAAGGGGCTTGTCTGTGGTTGAAAGGTGGTACAGAGCCCCTTGAAAGAAAGGACGCTTTTAATCCAAGAAAAAATAAAATCCATCCAGTTGTGAGTCACTCTTTTCATGCCCTTCTCCTCTCTTGTCCCTCCCCAATTATTTTCTGCCTGATGACTTCACAGGGGAAAAGTGGAAAGAAAGGGCACTAAACTGGAGCAAAGCCTGGCTTTGGTCTGAGGAGCTTTGTGCCAGGAGCTCCTGCCCAGCACCACCATGCAGATGGGAACAGGGCAGAAATTTTTTCCTGCTAAGGGCCATGTGAAAAGCTTGATTTTGACTCTGCCAAAGACAGGATGGGAATCCTCTTATGAGGATTAAACTTTCAGGGAAAATAAGATAGTTCTCTTCTTAGAAAAGCTGTGCACTTGGCTTGTAATGCAGGTAATTAGTTATAAAACACCAGGCAGCCAATTCCACTGCCGGGGTGAGAGGCAGACAGAGGCAAATTTGGTGAATTTGCTGTGATTTGAGTTCAATCTCTCATACCTAACTCCTGATTAAGTTCGATTTTGCTGATAGGATTATCAGTTTAGCCCTTTATTCTGCCCCTGTACAATCTTTCCCAAACTGCTCAGCTCCTGATCCTGTGCATCACTTGCTGGTCAGCACAGAACATACTTTTGGCCAGAGGCCAGTGCCTTTTCCCAGTGCCATGGGGGAAATTTGGATTTCACCTCGATTACAGAATCTCTGATTTGTTGCATAATGGAGATTTGATCCTCTTCTGGAGTCAGCTGAGCAATTTCCAAGGGATAACAGTTGGATCCCCCACTTCTTTAATTCTGCTTCCAGGACAGAGTGGATTTTTATGGGGTATTAAACCCAAACACCAGCTCCATCCTTTGGATTTTGCTGCACAATCCTTCCTGTGAGTTGGTGGAAGTGCTCTGGGAGGGTTTGGAGCCTGTGGTGCTTTTTTGGGGATGGTAAAACCACGGTGAAAGGAGGACTTGGACATGGAGAGAGCTGTGAGGAGGTGGCACAGCTGCTCCAAGTGCCCTGAAAACCAAGGGACAAAGCCCAGCAGAGAATGGTGGCTCCTCTGAACGCTGCCCCACCTTGCTCCTGAAGACAGACACCACCTCCAGAGGTGGCAGATGGTCCTGCCAAGGTGACAAGGGTGGCAAGGACATGTCTCCTGTGGGAGGAGGAGGAGGAAGTTGAGCCTGGAAGTGCTGAAATCACCTCATGTAAACGGCATGGTGTGATAATTTATGTTAATGAGCTCATCAGCATGCTTCCACCTCTCTTTCAGAGGCAAGAAGAGCAGGGACAGGAGCAGGGTGGGGTTTGGGGGGGGTCTGGATGTGCCCTCCCTTCACAGCCCCCCAGTCCCTCTGCACTCTGTGGATCAAGCCCTTGAGAGCAGAAATCTGATTTTTCACAGAACAAGTAACATCTGGAAAATGGGGAGCTAGGGGATTTCATTCCAAGGAATGGTGTCTGAGGTGAGGCTGCCTCACCAAGGGATGTGTTCCTAGCTCATCCCTAACTCCAGACCACCACACCTCATCCCACCCCTGCCCTGCTGCCCTGAGCTCCTCCAGAGGTGCAGACAGGAGGGGTTGTATAACACAGCAGAGCTCCAAGGTTAAGAGGAAGTGCCGAGCTAAAAAACTCCTCTGAGAACACCAAAGTCCATCAAGCACTTAACGGGCAAGTCCATACAACCCTGGAAGTGAAAGCTTCCTCCTAATCTGTGCCATAATTCCCTGAGTGCCCATCCCTCTGGCAGCCACCAGCGTCACATCAGTCACCAGGAAGAGCTGAGCACTTGCTGCAGACACACAAACGATGACAGCAGATGCCCACAGTGCCTTTGATCCCTGCTCTGTGTTTAGTTTAGGGAGTTTATTCCTCGGCCCAGTGGCACTGAGGGGGCCTGGCTGCTGCTGGTGGTGACAGAGGAGCTGTGGGCACACAGCCCGTCCCAAGGACACGCACTAAATAACGAGAGGCTGTGCTGAAAACATTTCCTGCCTCAGCTCAGGGCTCTGGGAGGGACTGTCTGGGAGTCATTTGGAGGAACTCTACCAGCAAGTGCAGAATCAGCGTGTAACTCCTCCAGACTGGGTTTGTATTTCAGTATTTCACCCTCGTCTCCTGGGAAATTTGCAGTTCTGCACAGAGAATGTGGCACAGTGAGAAGGTTTCCAAGGAATATCCTGTTCACCAGCTCCCCAGTCCATCTATTGGCACAGTGAGAAGGTTTCCAAGGAATATCCTGCTGTTCACCAGCTCCCCAGTGCCTCTATTGAGCCACCAGCCAAACCACCCCTCCAAACCCACA